>NC_060170.1:2100629-2132513 GCF_021292245.1 Micropterus dolomieu | reverse complement strand
CAGCTTACTTTACAGCATTTCCACACCTGCCTAAAACTCTTGCACAGTATCGTATTTTTGGTTTTTGTATATTTTTGCTTTTCTGCTGTACATGTTTGTACCCTTATTATTTTTCTGAAGCTTATAGACCCCCTCTGTGCTTTTGTCTATAACATGTTTGTGTTCTTTTGAAGTTCCTTCTCTCCCTCTTTGTTTCAATGTTGTTGCCTTTATGTGTTTGTAGGAGTTATGTCTGCACCCCCGGCCATCACTACCTGAGGTAAACCTAGCCGCCTGCTAGCGGTCGATAGGTCGATGATGATGTTTACATGCTTAAAAGCATACATAATCATGTTCTCATTATTTAGATTCTTGAAAGCAAGTCTCCATAAAGATAACAGAGCTTGTCTGCATTTTTGTGATAAACACAGAGATACAGGCTTTTTTGTTCATTCAGAAAGTGAAGTCCCATGTTCTCCAGCCTTTTAGTTCTTAAAGAGTATAGTGCATTGTGCTTGCTTGTGAAGTTTTGAATGAGTACGAGGAATGCAAGTGCAGGATGATGGAGCGTTGAGAACATGGGATAAAGTTATTTGCTGTTCACATGTAATTTCCCACAGTTAATGCACTGTTTTTAGTTCACAGTGAACCAAAAGTACATGCATTATGCCATTTTAAAGAATTACAAACAGACATTGACAGAAAAGCATGTCAAAGCATGGTAATGTGGTCATGAATGGCCTTCGTTCAGGCATATCCATGGATGAGCTCTCTCCATAGTAGACTGATAAATTTACCAGTGGTTTGCTGTGTTGAAAGCTCCATTGCACCATGGCCATACTGTAAATAATTCAGAATGTAGGGCCTGTGTGCCACCATGTAAGATGAAACATACTGCTGGTTTTATGTGTCATGAAGTCATGAAGAGTAAATTACATACACACTGAATGTGACGCATCTAAAAGGAAATCATGCTTGTAAGTATATCCATTGGAAATTCTTATATCCTAGAAATGACAAACTGTTAGCCATTGACATCAAAGTAGAGGGTTTAAACAATTATTCACACAGTATTTTATATAATATCTCAGTGGTTTTGATTTGTCTGGTTTTTTTCTGCCCCTCCCCTAGTAAGGAGCAGCAGAAGTCAGTGAAGACGATGTCAGTGTGGGAGCAGAGGGCCAACCAGCTGAGGAGGCAGAACCGGGCGAGCTGCGAGGCCCTCTACAGTGAGCTGGAGCCTGAAGAACGTCTCCGCATGTCCTCGGCCCTCCACATCCGGCCTGACATGAAGACCCACCTTGACCGGCCGCTGGTTGTTGAACCTTGTGACGGACCTTTGCTGGGCGGCCACCATCGCCACCATCACAAGACCTGCATGCCAGAGGAGGCCGAGACTGCTGACCCTCCTCCAGTTACTCACCAGCCATGCCTACACCACCGCCACAGAGACAGGGACCGGGCCAGAATGAGAGAGGAGACAAATGATAACGGTGACACCAGTAAAGACGGGTTGCACCACGTACATCACAGCCACTTCAAAGACTACAACGGCAGCAAGGAAAAAGAGGGGAAGAGTGAGCGGTCCCGCAGTCGAGAGGGAGGCAGGAGGCATCACCATCAGAGCTCGGTGGACAACAACGCAGGTGGAGGAATCACGAGTGAGAAAGAGCATCGGCATCATCATTCACACCGGCATTCCCGAGGGGGCAATGGGATAGTGAACAGTGGAGGGAGGGGAGAACGAAGATCCCGCCACAATGATGAACGTTCTTCTAACAGGGATGGGGATAGGAATTCCAGAGGAGACAGTGATGCCAATGGAGAGAGGAGAAGAAATAGGACTCATGGATCCAAGGGCCAATCCACAGTTGAAGGAGAGAAATCCAGCCAAAGAGAGAAGACCCACACTCACAGGTAAAAATAAAGTACATAGTCGATATTCTTTTCTCTGTTCAGTGACTTTACAGGACTCTTTTCACATCGGTTTAATAATACTGTGCAGTTAGAATTAGAACTGTGACAGTTTTTTAGCTCTGTACTCTTATAGCTACGGTATAGCTACTGTACTGTTATTGAATCAAGTATAGCTACTGTACTGTTATTGAATCAATAACTATGAGGTTAAAGAAAGTACTTTGGCATTAAATCTATGTTATGACACTTCTTAGGAGCAACTCTTGTCTCAGAAGAAGGTCTCAGGAAAGGTCATTATGTCTTACAAAGCATTGTTTATTGAAATCTGGCCGGGGTGACTGGCCACAGCATACATACTGCTATATGTAAGCTGCTGTTGTCATGTATTTTGCTGTATATTTTGGTTTAAGTGAATGTAATAGTAACCAATCTCATGAACCACGTTCCCCATGTAAGCCCTCCTACTTCAAAAACAACAGTGTAATTGGAACACTGTTTATAAAGCTGAATATCAGTACCTCATAGTCACTGTTTGATTTCAAATCCAATGCGCTGGAGAACAGAGACAAAACAAATTATATCACTGTAATAATTTTGGAGGACAGTTACCTTTTTAAGGAAAATAAAAATGGCACTGATAGAGAGATCATCAAATAATTTATGTTTGGATTTACTATAAATTTCTCACATTCGATATTTTTACAGTGACCCTTCAAATTGTGTTTCTACTACTACTAATGCTCAGACAGATCCACCAGACTTTGTTAAGTCAAATGAAATGTCACTGAGACACAAACATCATGTAACCCACATCCTTTATTCAGTGTGCAATATGAGAATATACTGTGTATTAATATCTAAGATGGTATCTCTGTTCTAGGGACAGGTTTGGTAACTCAGTGGGGGAGTCCCTAGCTATCTCACCCCAGCAGGGCCCTGGGGGGAGCAACTGGCTTCCTGCCCGACCAGAGGACTCAGACAACCAGAGGAACGTCAGACAAACTGGCCAGAGCTCCATCCAAATTCCTCCTGTGACTATCACTTCTCCACCTGGAGAGACCACACTTATACAAAGTCAGTACCAACTGAGCCCTACAGAATGCACACATAATGTGACTAAATTACTTCCATGGCAGTCACTGAAGGTCTTTTCCATAGCCACACCCAGTTAAACCAAGTACAGTATGATAAATACAGAGGACATATTGCTTACTATGATAAGAGGACGGTGAGGTACCTCTAAAATGAAGAGTATTTGCGTTGATTACTATTTGCACATGCAGATTAAATAGTATAGGTGCATAAGGGGTGGTGAAATCTGACATTATCAGTTCCAGAATCACACCCAAAGAAAATTTATTTCAGAAAGCATATGTAGATATTCATCAGGTCTTAGCGTTGTCACACAATTGTATTTATGTAGCGCCAAATAACAGAAGTTATCTCAGGGCACCTTTCATATAGAGCAGGTCTAGACAGGACTCTTTTTGATATTATTCCAACAATTCCCACCATGAGCAAGCACCTGATGACAGTGGCAAGGAAAAGCTCCCTTTTAACAGGCAGAAACCTTGAGCAGTTGGGTTGAAGAAGACCAGAAGGAAAGAAAACAGAGTAGCACAATGTACCACACAGAGATGTAAAATAATAGTAATGGCAAATAGAGTGCTAATAATATAAAAAAAATAATAATAGTAGTAATGATAGCAATAATAATAATAAGACTAATAATAATAATTGTAGTAGTGGGTGTCAAAGAGGAACATGGCTGCAGTAGGTGGCTTGCAACCACAGATCCAGACCCCACAGCTCCAGAGCCAGAAGTACCTGCAGAAAGCTACAGAAGGAGAGAGGAGAGGGACGAGAAAGCTACGGGAGAGGGAAGAAGTGGTGTTAGTAACAAGCATTTATGGGATAAGAATGCATACAGATAGAGAGAGAGAGAATAACAATATAGGAAGATCCACCGGCACTCTAAGCTTATAGCAGCATAACTAAGGTCCAGGGATCACCTGAAGCCTACTCTTAAATGTGGAGATGGTGTCTGCCTCCTGAACCCAAACTGGAACCTGGTTCCACAGGAGAGGAGCTTGATAGCTGAACACTCTGTTTCCCATTCTACTTTTGGAGACTCTATGATCACATTTTACAGCTCACAAGTCAAGTCTCAAGTCTTGGAGATAGAGTCCAAATCAAGTCTGTCATGGTTATTACGAATGTTGTATCACCTGCTGCGTTCAATCCAGGTTGCTTATAAAACTGCGTAGCTATAGGCTAAGGAATACTGTAATGGTAACCTGTCATTTACAGAGCACAACCATGTAATGTGCAATGCAGTTACTGACGGCATATTAAATACTCTAAGTCAACACACTCCCCAGACTCTTAAACCCAGTGTAACGTTAACTAAATAAAACTGTGACATTGCATAATAAACAATAAATCTGTCTGTTTTTAACTTACAGAGCACAACCATGCAGCCTAATGTACAATGCATCTACAATTAATGAATTATTATAAGCTTATAAACTACTGTAAGTGAACAAACCTTGTTGACTCTCAAACACAGTGTAAAGTTAACTAAATAAAACTGTGACATTGCATAATCAACAATAAATCTGTAACCTGTTTTTAACTTACAGAGCACAACCATGAAGCCTAATATACAATGTGTCTACAATTAAGGAATTATTATAAGCTTATAAACTACTGTAAGTGAACAAACCCTGTTGACTCTCAAACCCAGTGCAAAGTTAACTAAATAAAACTGTAAAGTTACATGGTCAACAATAAAGCTGTAACCTGTTTTTAACTTACAGAGCACAACCATGTAACGTGCAATGCACTCAATGACAGCTTAAACTACTGTAAGTCAACACATCCCCCACTCTCCAACACAGTGTAACGTTATAACTAAATAAAACTGTAAGGTTACATGATCAACAATAAACCTGGAACCTCTTTCTATCCAACAGTAACACAATAATTAACGTGATGGCAGCCAGCAGGATGTATAGGATTATGTTAATCGACCACCACAAGTTTGGCAAGTAAACAAACGCTCATTCATCTTTTCATGGCGAACGACAGTCGGAGTAAACCTCTCGTAGGTCGTAGCAGAAGCAAACTAACGTTAGATGGCCAATGCTGAGCTGCTGGTGTTTACTCACCACAGGTTACTGACCTAGTTGCATCAGCGCGTCTTTGTTTGGGTCTTGTTGTATGAAGTTTTAAAGCCAAAGTTTATGATGATGGGCTCAGCAGCTG
Organism: Micropterus dolomieu; assembly: GCF_021292245.1. Taxonomy (NCBI): domain Eukaryota; kingdom Metazoa; phylum Chordata; class Actinopteri; order Centrarchiformes; family Centrarchidae; genus Micropterus; species Micropterus dolomieu. The sequence goes on along the minus strand of NC_060170.1, from coordinate 2,127,350 downwards.
CGGTATTTGTTGTCCTCTCTCACGTGCGGCCGTGCGCAGCAGATGCTACGTGTTAAGTAGATAGTTAAGTAGACAGGTTATAGGTAACTGAGGGAGGGAATAAAGGCAACTTCATCAGACGTTTCCTAAAAATAAACATTGTTCACGAATCCCGCACCTCGAGTCCGAGTCGAGTCTGAGGTCTTTTGAGGACGAGTCTCAAGTCGAGTCTCAAGTCACTGTGTGTGCGACTGAAGTCGCACTTAGTCGGAGTCTCTAACTCGAGTCCCCATCTCTGACTCTAGGAACCACAAGTAACTCTGTATTCTGGGAGCCTGGTGCTCTAGAAGGGTAGTAAGGTACTATGAGCGCTTTAAGATAAGATGGTGCCTGACCATTAAGGGCTTTATCGGTGAGCAGAAGGATTTTTAAATTCTGTTCTGTATTTTACAGGAAGCCAGTGCAGAAAAGCAGCAGAAATATGGGCTGTCAACTCCCTACCCCCTATGTAGGGAGTTGTATGTAGAGCACTATATAGTGAGCTCACTCGCATTATTAAAACAACACTTTCGGACACTACTTTGATCATTATTTCGGCACCGTTGGACATTCTGTTTTTTTCTATCAGTGCAATGCATGATGGTAAATATGGCTTGGTTAGTGATCATCAGTTGTACACTACTTTTCAAAATGCATTCTGGGATACATTGAGTCGACTATATATAGGGTATAATAATTATCACTACACATTCGGACAGCACTACAAAATGGCGTACATGGTGTACTGGGTGATTTCGGACACAGCCATGATCTCTTTTCCTGGTTCCTGTCAGCAATATAATATCCATAACTATGTTTTCAGTGGTGTATAAAGACCTTACATAATGAACCATACATAACAAAACATAATGTTTTTTATTACCTTAGAAAGAGTCATTTCTATCTACAAACCTGTGGTTCCCCCCTTCCATGGACATCACCATTGTTGCATCGTCATGTTTCTACAGTAGCTAAAAACGGACAAACAGAACTACAGAGTGCATTTCGTCACTACGTTTTTCTTGTTCTACTTCTGGTAGAATACAGGCAGTGTAGACACTCATCACTATGTTGAATACGTACGTTCGAAGAAGAAGAAGTAATAATATACAGCAGGGGTTGGCAATTAAGTTTTGCGTCGCACCATAAGATGGTGGTTGAGAATATAAGGCAAAATGTTATCTCAGTTGGTAAAGCGCAGGACTCTCACCTTGTAGGTTGTGTTCAATCCCACCTCGGGGCAACTTTTTTTCTCTCTTCAACAAATGGATTCTGCAACGACTGTTTCTCATACTTACATTAAGGCATCTAGCTACAGACGCTTTTCCATTTCCCCAGTATCTCCAGGCAGAGGACATTTAGGCCTAGTCCACATGGACAGTTATTTTTATAACTGGAGTTTTTCCTCCGTTTAAAAAAAAAATCTCTGTCCACATGAAAACGCAAACACACGCTATCAAGCGCTGTCAAGAGCATGCCAAACCACCTGGCGGTGATATGGCCCTAACCATAAAGCTGCATTGGCCAATCAGAGCCTAATAAAATTGTAAACAAAGCAGGCAGTGGTGCACAATCTGACATCAAACACAGCGGATAACAGCGCACACTCTGACGTCGCAAGGCAAAACCCCCGGTTTTACTGTCCACATGACAGCACTGCAACCGGCGTTTCTGAAAATCCTCACCCTGGCAGGGGTTTTCAAAAATGTTCGGTTTCAGTGACCTGATACTGCGTTTCCGTGCGTACAAACGGCCAAACCGTGTAAAAAAAAGTCACGGGTTATGAAAATACCAGTGTTCGTGTTGACAGGGCCTTAGAGGAATCATATTTTCTGACGGCTCTTTCCGAGGTGTGACAAGCAGGCCTTTTATTGTGGCCAGCCTAAGGCACACCTGGGCAATACCAATGCTGTCTGATCAGCATCTTGATATGCCACACCTGCGAGGTGGATGGATTATCTCGGCAAAGGAGAAGTGCTCACTAACACAGATTTTGACAGATTTATGAACAGTATTTGAGAGAAATAGGCCTTTTGTGTACATAGAGAAAGTCTTAGATCTTTGAGTTTAGCTCATGATGAATGGGGTGTTGCGTTTATAATTTTGTTCACTGTAAGTACACTTTCATCAAGTATACAGAGATACAGTGGAATGAGTATCCAACCGAACTTGGAACCAAAGGAACTCCATCTTGGGGTAACCAGCATGCTGATACCTTTGCTAAATAGTATATTGTTTAATAAGCATTTGTTTAAAGTTTGAAGGTTGAAACACCCTCTGAACTGCACACTGCCAGGATCTGCTGTAGCCTCAAACCCTAAGGACTGGGAGTCAGAGTCTGCTCTAAAGCTTTTCTCAATAAATCATATTGCGCCTCATTCATTCAGTTTTTGAATCCTACTATATCCTACTCTTTTCTCTTCATATGGCTTTAGAGTATAAGCGCAAGGGTAACCCCAAATTAAGCTGTAATGAAACCAATAGTTGTGTAAACAGGGACATGATCAAAAACATATGTCTGTAGATAGCTGGAGTCTGACAACGTCCAGTGCAAAGAGCCTGGCTTTGGTTAAATGATAATGGGGAAGAGTCTTTCTTTGTGTCGGTCTGTGCCTTGCAGAAGCTGGAGAAATCTAATTTATTCTACACTGGTGTTTTGATGGCAATAAATTAGATGTGACAATTTTCGGGGGTTGTTATTCATGTAAATTACATACTGAAGACAGAGGCTGGTCAGTAGTCAAATCTGAGGGTCATGACCCTTGCATTGCTGTAATCAAACTATCTGTCTTCCCAGTGAACAGTATTGACTGTGAGACAATGACCATGAATGAGAAGACCCTGGAGGATCTAGGTCAAAGTGGACCCAAACCCATCCTGCCTTACAGCTCCATGTTCATCTTTGGACAGACCAATCCGTGAGTCACCTCAACCTCCTTAGTTCCCTTCATCACCTCACTGTGGGACCTCCCACCTGCAATTGAAGTTAAACCATGCAGGGCTTGGGTAATATCAGGTCTTTTATTTCATATCTATAAACTAGCATATCCTCATATTGACTATGTACTTACTAGTTCTAGCAAGCCTAGGTGTTTGTTGTTACTATGAGTCCACCTCCCTTCTCTGCTTTCGGCCTGTGTGTTTGTTGTTACTATGATTCCACCTCCCTTCTCTGCTTTCGGTTCTAATAAAAGCAGTAGAAGTACACGTAGTAGAAGTAGTAGCAGTAAAGTGCACTTCCTCAAGAGACCAGTGCCTCTTACTACCAGTGTCTGTCAGCTGTTTACTCACACACAGTAGACAGTGGTAGCTGATTTATATGTCGGACATGAACAGGAACGCTGGTTATTTTAGGGTAAGGTTCTCCATTTACCTGTGTGCTGATGAGATGAACTCTTTGAGGTCAGAGTATGTTTGCTTGCAGCACATAGTATAAATAATTTGTGTCAACTGCATCTTGTTGTATCTATATAGATAGGTTTCACACATACATTTGATTCATACTGTATTCTGGAAACCATTTAAATGACTGTTTTCCTTCCTAAATTCCGCTAATGTTTGTATATTGCATATATCTTGGTATTTTTCACAGTTATTGGGCATGACCTACTACAAAGATCGCTGGCCTGTGGTTACACGGCTTTTGCTCTACCAAGGAGCTCCCAGATTTGTCTTTGTTGAGCATATTCCCTGATGAAGGTCTAGTAACTGAGAGCCAGGCTTTATTTTGAACCTTGCCTTAAGCCCATGTGTGCTTTTACCAATTAATAGTGATGAGATAACCCAGTCTTAACTGTTTCTCTCCCTTCACGCTGTCTGTCCCTAACTGTCTCTCCTCAGGGTGAGGCGGTTATGTCACTATGTTGTGACACTGCGTTATTTTGAGATGTCCATCCTGGTAGTCATTGCTATGAGCAGTATAGCTCTGGCAGCAGAAGATCCTGTCTGGACGAATGCCCCTCGCAACAATGTGAGACACATAGTTATCATCACATATCATCTTTTCACATAAACACATGCACACAAATAATACATATTCACTAAATTCACATGTACAAAACTGTTTTAAAAAGGTGTTTTATCCGGAATTTTTTCTTGTTAGTGTGGACTTTGGCCTGTTAGTAAAATGAGTAAATGGATCTGTTCAGTAATGAGAAGACAGAAAACACTATTTTACACCTTCCAGTGAATCATTGACTCCAGTGTTCACTGATTACACATTAACAGGCAGTGCCTAAAACAAAGAAGACAAACGTACAGACTGATATTACATACATGGTTATTATACACACACATGATCATTTGCCATGAGCCCAGAGAAAATGTTTCTTAATTTCTCTGTCATCTGTTTCAGAACTGATTGAGTCTCTCTTTTACAGGTGCTCAAATATCTGGACTACGCCTTCACTGGGGTTTTCACTTTTGAAATGGTGATCAAGGTAAGCATTTGGATAAATATACAGTTAAACACAAGTGACATGACTCATGACTTTATAGTCTCTGAAAACTATGTAATTTATCAGAATTGAGTTGCTGACTACTTACATGTTCTGATTACTGAAAGTACTTAAGTGATGAATGTAGACATTAGCGCAATCAGTGTCAGGATCAGTCAGTGTCAGGACGGGGCTGCATTACTGTTCCTTTTTATTAATAGTCCTGTATTTTCATATAAATCAAGTCTTTTACTGTCTTTCACTGATTAATCTAACACAATGATGATTAAACCCATTTCTGAATCAGAAGTAACAATTTATATAGTTAAATTCAAAATATAAATATTATAGGATAATCAATAATCATCACAGATTTGAAATAATAAACTCTCTTACTACAGGCCTAATAACATAGTTATATATTCAAATTAAATTAATTGGAAATAAATAAAATGTTATCAAATATAACAACAAATAAAGAAAAAGACATAACAGGTGGTGTCTTTGGTTTAGATGGTGGACCTTGGCCTGCTGCTACATCCCGGTGCCTACTTCAGAGACCTGTGGAACATTCTGGACTTCATAGTGGTCAGTGGGGCGCTGGTGGCTTTTGCATTTTCGTAAGTTCAATAACTCCCACCTTTTTGTCATAAAATAAGATTTCTCCAATTTGTGAATAGTTCATCCTGATCATCAGATCAGATTAGATCTGGTGATTGGTGTCTACATCTGGTTTGTCAATATAAATACCCAACTTCAATTAGAACATGTGTAATTTGGACTGTGGGGGACAGAAACCCATCCTGCAGCATCTAGTCTATGTCCATCTTCATTAGAAGAAAAAGGAACAGTATCTTTAAAACATAAACTGGATTAAATTCCTTCCTGTGTTCATAGGGGTAGAATTAATAGATAATCATCAATATGGTGTTTTATGTGACATCATTTCATATGACAATTAAATTGTTACATTATATTTCTGTAATTCAGCTATCTTACAGTTATTTCTAACATTGCTAACACTTCTATTAGTATGTATATCTTTGATATTTTGTTCTTAGATTTAACAATGCCATTTCATGTTCTTTCAAATGGGTATGAATGTCATGAAATTATTTTGGAATGTTTTGATGAAGGCTATATAAATATACAAACTGTAAGCCATTAACTCAATAGTTTTGCCTTTACTGCTGGTCATAGCTTCTCCTAATCTAAGCCTGCTAATCACTTTAATAATTTGTTGTTAATCATTTTAAATAGATGTGATGATGTGAACATCAGCACAACAAGAAAATTGAAAAGAAAAGAAAAATCACTTATCTTCTAACTTAAGCAGATGGGAGGTGGAACTAAAATCCTGAACAAATCTTGGAAGAGTATGAAGTGTGTGTGAGTGTTGTGTTGTTGTGCAGTGTGCTTATTGACATTATCCTTTCCCTGTTTCTGTGCCGGGATCATTTTGAAGGAGCTTCATGGGGTAATGCCTCCTCTCCCTCTCTCATCTTGCCTGTCTGTGTCAGTATCTGTGTGTGTATGTATGTGAAAGAGAAAACATACATGGCTTGCACTGCAAAAACAAGTCGTTTCCTCACATATTCAGTCTTAATTCTTGAAACATATCCAGGTTTTCTTTAAAGGCATGTCAGGATGAGGAATGCAATTCTATTTTCTTCAATGATACTATTGTTTGTTTCAGTAAAAGTAAGTATGAATTAAAATTCATTAAAAAAAAAAACAATACACCAACATTTCTTTCAGGCTTAGTTGTTTAGTGAATTTCAGTATTTATTTTGTGACTAGTTATATCATCATTACAATAATTTAACAAAACAAATATCCATTCTGGGCTCAAAATATAATGCATGAACAAAATTCAAAATGCCAACATTTTGAACTGAAACACAAGTATAATATCATGCTAGTGATAGACCGATATCTGGCATTTTGAGATAATCGGCAACGGCCAATACCTGCACTCATGATGCCGATAAACAAAAATATCTGGGGACACATCTGCAGCAGCCTTGTCAGTGAGCTGCTGTGTAACGATGTTAGTGCCCCCCCCTTCTATAACAACACGTTACTGGCTAAACTAACATTTATATTAGATTGTACTCTGCATGGAATAATGGAATTATACATGACTTTTCATTGTTTTGATATCAGCGACCCTGCTCTCTAATTATCGACATAGGAAAACCCCATATCTGTCAACCACTACCAAATACTTCATTGGTTTCCTACATTAAACAATGCCATTAACACTTCATGTTTAAAGGGTACAGTCGGTGGAAAATCACCTCATCTTCACTGAATTTCTTTATGCATCATTGTTGATGATTGGTTCTAAATGGTGCTTAAAGAAGGAACCAAATAGCAAAATTGTATTTCCATCAGCTTTTGAGGTGTATTTTTCCTTTGTTAGGCTATAAAAACCTGCAGTATAAGAAGGGAAATTGCTTGTGAGGATGGGCATTTTTTTGCAATGTGCACTGTTTTGCCTGGGACACACTTACATCCTCATGTGCTTAGCTAATGGTCCTTCCCATGCTCTCCTCTGCTAAAGAGGGGCATGTCATCTGCGTCTTCATCTTCCTTGATGGAGCCTCTGAAAGGGAGTTGTTTTCATCAGCACTTTGCCTCGCCACACCTCTGCCTGGGCTGGAATGATACCAACAATTTCACATTCTCTATTATTAATTCACCAAAGGTACGCTAATGTAACAAGCAAGCTGCCAATGGAGGGCATACATCTCAGGGAATGTCGATCATCTCTGTGATTTTAGCATGCACATTAGATAGACTGCATGATGTGATCACGTTTTTAATGACTGTCCTATGACCATACTGTTACATAATTTCCAGTAACATGCAGTTTGTGAGCTCACACCTGAGCTGAATAGCATTTGTGAATACTTTTTCATATGTGAAACTCATATACAGTACTTTTCAGTGACTGACTATCTGTATACTATGGAGACCCAATGTTCAGTATTAAAGAATTAATAAAACCTTTTGAAATAATGCTTACAGTGCTAACCAAGTGATACTTTCAAGGTCAATAGATATATCATAATATAATAATTCATATATAATAAACTAACTACATTAGTTTGGATGTCAGTTAACTTATTTTTAGTATACTTATCATAATACTAGCTATACCCTGCCATAGAAGAACAATGTTGTTTCTTTATTTCCATGTATTCTACATGGATCATCAGGTGGTGAAAATGCTGATTTTTTTTGCCTGGGACATGCAGCTTTAACTTCAGTCGTTCAGTATGATATCACGTATGTAGCATGTTCAAGACACTTTTACAATGTTTTTAAAAGAGTAATTTTGAAATATTCAGCCAGAGACATATATAATATTTATTTCATGATGTTGGATTTTTTCATTTTATATTGACTTTGGATCTCCATAGTTTTGATTTTATATTGTTCTTACTTATTAGGTCCCATATATCTGATGCTATAGCAGGTTAAATCAAACTCAAAATATTTGCAAAGGCTGTTTAGCTCCAGTTCATTCCCATGTTCTCCAGTTGCAGATAGAAAATCATGTGTGATAGTCAACTGTCATTCGCTCACCATGCATGTCTCAAGAGCTTGTTCTGCTTGCAATCCATTTGATTGACTGCCTGTGGCGAAGACACTGAACCATAGCATTCCATCAAAGCCAAATCTGTCATTCTGTCATCTCACCTACTGGAACCATTCAAATGTTGAGGCCAATCTGTGGCTTCTTGGTGCATTTCACGTTTGATTTTCAAACTGTAATACTGCCTTTTAATGTCAGCTTCACATGCTAGTGATAAGTCGGTTTTTAGGCTTGGTATGATGTTGGTATGATCTGTTTTAATATAATTAATAGTGTTAATACTCGCAGGAGATCTGTTTTATTGGGATTTCCTCCTTTTTATTTTATGTTTTGGTTGAGACTTAGAAGTTGTAGCAGCGTGCAATTACAGAACAAAGCTGAGCTCATAATCAGCAACAGTCTTGATTTGTGTGTTACTTCACTGAACCTCCAAAAATAACAGGCACATTCAGCATCCAATCACACCTGCTATTTTCTCTGCATGTGGCCTGAAACAGTATACTGTAGCTGAAACCATTGTGGAGTCAATTTTTTACTGGGATTTTTCACCCAGTTGTCTGCTACCAACCAAAATATATATTATTGTAGATTTATTTTTATTAATAGAAACTATTTTGTTGGCATTTGATGCAAACGTATGCTTTATTTTGTTTGTCTGTGAAGCATCCATAAATGTGATGTACCTTGTTTTACCACTGTTTTCCCCCAAGTAGATCGCAACAAGGTGTGACCAGGTGGGGAACCTCCCTATGCCACCCTGACCCCACACCCTTTACCCACACCTTACCCTTACCCTTCTCCTCCAAATCCAACCCTCTCTAACTACCATTCATCTTGTGCTTAACTTAGTTTCATGTATAAAACAATTAAACCCAGAATGCCTTTTTAACACAACAGTAACCCTTGTCTGACAGCTTTCAATTGAAACCTTGCTCTGGTACCAAAACCCCTGATGGTGTCAGCAGTTACATTCCAAAGTGTTTGATTAGCACCCAATAAATTACGGTTCTTTAATTCTGTCATTTAGAGGTCAGTGTCTTTAAAATGTTTTTTTTTCCTTTTGTGGTGGTCAATCTATCTCTCCCACAACCACCTTCAGCAAACTCAGGCCTTTTTACACTGAATATCCCTCCGTCCTACCTGAGGTACATTAAATACTGCTGCAGTAATAGCATCTAAAGCCTTCAGCTCCACAGTACACACACAGCCAGTATTTATCCACATGGGGAACAAGAAGCAAGTATGTGGTTATTGTACAAGGTTATTAGGGTGAATGAATGATGATTATTTACTCAAAATGGGTTATAAAAACAGATTTTAATGCAAAGGTGGGGTAAGCATACAAGCATCAATAAAGCATCAATAAAGTAAGAGATCTACAAGTAACAATATATACTAGTAAGAGCAGCAATATATACTAGTAAGAGCTATTAGTGCATATGGCATCAATGGGATAAATAACTAGAAGAAGAAATAAGAGTTAAGAAATAGTGGTCTCAAGACAAGAGAATTGTCGGAAGAGATGAGTTCTCAACAGCTTCTTGAAGTTAGAGAGGGACGCCCCTGCTCTGATGGCATGTGGAAATATTATGTCTATATAAAAGCAATATTACCTCTAATTAATTAACAACCATTGTCAGACTTTTTATTTTTGGGCTAAGGCAGGAAATTCCTACTCGGGTTTAGCATTAAGTTGGTTAAAGTTGGCAAAGGGTAGTTTCAACTTTTAAAAATTGAATACAGGATCTATGACTATACAAAGAGCAGTATTGAGCAGTATTTTACATAACATCACATGCTATTATATCGTGTGGTCAGGCATTGCAGGACACAAAAACATTATTTCAAGCGCGTCTTAAAACAATTCTCACACTTCAACATTGCTGTGATAACTAAGTTATTAGTCACTGTAATGATTACCCCCTCCATGGCTGCAGTGAAGTGAAATCTCTAAAAAAAACAGTGCACCTTTAGAAGATATCCATTTTTGAAAGTCTAATGCAGATGCTTAGCTGATGATTCATAGTAGCTTCAGCTAAACTTTAGAATGAATTTATACAAAAATGACAAATGTGGTGATGTCTTTACAGACTATGGGCAGGAATAATGATTACAGTGACCATAACTTACTGTAAACATGGACATGTGAGTATTAAGGTAGACTATAAAAATGTGAACCTATTCTTTAGCACACAGACAGCAACATATTAGTTGCATTTATTACTCTGATAAAGACCTCACTGGTCATTTTAACATTGCAAAAGCAGAATTGAGGGCTCATACACACACGTGCACAGGCCTGCCTTGTTAAAATCTCATGCATCAAATTCCAGCAACAGGTTACTGAGACTGTATATTACCGAAATTTTAGTAACATTAAAAACTGCCTTACAGCAAAAAGCCATACATACTGTCCGTTAAATGCGTTACTTTTGTAACGCGTTACTCACAACACGCGTTACTGTTTATAAGGCAGGCTAAAGTTGCTATCTCAATTATGAAGCTATTAAAATGCTAACTAACGTTAGCTAATAAATATAACAATCCACGTGCTAGCATTAGCTAGTCTGGTGCACACCAGAGCTATCCACCAAGGAAAATATTTTCAAACCCAGAGTGAGCTCAACTTCAGTGAACTTACACAATTGTGTAGTCTTGCTAACAATAATATACTTCCCAAGAAAGACGTTTTTAGCTGGTGTTACACCGGCAGTCTCTGTGTCTGCCCTCTCTTGCTTGTTCTTGCCAGGCACGCCTCTTTAGCTCTTTTCACATTTAACTTCTGCAGGGAGTATATTCTTCTCTTCTGTGTTCTTCTCTTATTATGTCTGTGGTGTCCACCTTCCAAGTCCGAGTCGATAAAGTAAAACAAAGGAAACCTGAGAAACAAAATGATTTCCGGCCAAAACAGCTTCCCTCTCAACGACAGTAAACACGTTAACTTTCGCGAAGCGGACTTTCACGCTGTGTGATTGGGTCGTCGATTTGAAAACCTTGATTCTGATTGGTCAAAATGAATGCACTGCTAGTGGGCTGGGCGGGAGGGCACACTTCGCCCCGTGTACACATGTGTTTACTGTTTACAAACAGAAACATGTATAACTACATTATGATTTACAGTATGCTTATTTCCATATGTTGTTGTTTGTTAAGTTAACAACATGTGCTGCTTCCTTCTGGGCCAGGTTACCCTTATGAAAGAGGTCTCTGATCTCAACTAGCTTTTTACCTGATTTTAAAAAATTTAAAGAAAGAAAAGAAATAAAAAAAAATATAAGAAATAAAATGCTTTTGAAAAATAAATTTTAATGTTTAAAAAATATGTTTTAAAAATCATTCTTCTGGAAATCAGGCAAGCATGTGGCAATTACATAAATAATTACAATATTTTGCAGTAGCCTACACAGTGAAGCATATTTGGCATAAATATATTTTTAACCCACTAAAAGTGTAGTTGTTTAACAACGTACTTCCACAAAGTACACCTGAATAGTATTTACTAAGAGTTAAATATATATATATATATATATATATATATATATATATATATATATATAAATAAAATATGCTTTTATTGAAGCGTATTTATTAAAGGTTTAATTAAGTATATATTACCAATTTAAAGTATACTTTTGAGAAGTATGTTGAAGCTCAGGAGAATATATCTTTAACGTACTTGTAGTAAGCATGTTAGAAGTATGAATGTACTATAAGCATACTATGTGAATTTCTAGTACATTTTCAGTGCCTTAAAGAGCACTTCTTTTTGACCTGGGTAGTCTCTATAATCATTCCTCATCTTCATACTGGTGAAGTGATCCCTTCTTATGTAACTCCAGTGTTAGAGATAGGGAACAAAATCCAGTCCTCATTCTGTGCAACAATGCATTCTAAATTTCAGCTGACACTTCTTTGAGAGCTTCTACAGTCTGTGTTGTGTAAATGTAAATGCTCCGTATTTGTATAGCGCCTTTCTAGTCTTTTCGACCACTCAAAGCGCTTTTACACTACATCTGCATTCACCAGTCAAACACATTCATACACTGAGCCTAAGTTTCAAACAGAAACTAACATTCACACACATTCATACACTGGCGGAACAGCCGCCAGGGCAATTCGGGGTTCAGTATCTTGCCCAAGGACACATGCAGCCTGGGGGAGCCGGGGATTGACCCGACCATCCGATTAACGGCCAACCCGCTCTACTTCCTGAGCCACAGCCGCCCTGTGGTAGTGTATCATGTTGTGTATCTTACAAAGTTAGAGACTTTTATTACAAATGTACTATCCTTGCTGACACAAAGCTTAGGATAGTCACTGGATTAGTCAGTCAAACTTGGACTTCAGAATGCATTTTTGCACAGAATGAGGATTATCGACTCACTGAACTGGCACATCCCGGCTACTGTACCTTCAATACTTTTGTCTGTATCGTGCATCTCGGGCCTGTGGTAGTAGTGTGAATTGACGGTTGTGTCAAATGCGGTGTGGCTGATGTGCGTACACTCATGTTGCATTTGCATTGACAGTATTTGTATTTTATTCACCCACAAATTTTATTTTGCATTCAATCTGAACACATCTTTACAGTGTTGTCGCTCTATGAAAGTAATGCTTATAGTTAGCTGACTCTTTCAACATAAATATAGCATATGAGGATTGTTTGACGATATCTCAATCCAAACCCACACTTTAAATTATTTTGGAATGCAGCCGGCTTGCTGAGTGATGTAATCCATGCTGTCTGGGATAAGGAGAGATAGAGAGACAGTCTGTAATGGACGTAAAAACTAGAGTTGGAATAGGGATTTTGTTGGGATTTTGTTTCTCTGTCCTCATTCCAGCAAAATGCAGCCAAATCTGGGCCAGATGCCCTCATTATTATTTCAACCTTCACATCCCCCTAAGAGTCTAGATGATGGACTTTTGTCACATTTTAGCCTTTGTAACAAGTCCAATGTCACTTTCTGTCATGCTTCCTCACTATATACAGTATCTGGGGTTTGAGACATATTCTTTGAAAGCTATCAGAATATCTTGTTTAATTAACCCTCATAACGGTGTAAGTGTCTGGTCTAAAAACTAGGGGTGTGACGAGAGATGATATTGGGTTCACAAGGACGAGACTAGACGAGACAAGATTTTTATAGATTTATTTCAGTGCTAAATTATATAAAATTTTTGAGCATAAAACACTTAATTTCCTGCTTTCTGGTGGATTTATCTACGCCAATTTATGAATTTATGGTGGAAATGTTTTTATTTATGTAAAGGGAAAGACAAAATTCAGGTGGCAGGTAACTATTTAAAATATAAAACTCTAACAGAATCTAAGTCAGTGCAGCTCTCAGGTATTCTGTGTTGCTTTCAGATATGTTTCTCCTGTAGGTCAACTTTTCTCATGTAATATCATCCCTGCGGAGTCAGCACACAGAATCTTCTGTCCTCTTGTGTTTTTTGTTTGGTGAAGTATCCTCTTTAAATGTGTATGTGGCACCTTTTCACCTCAGTGATAAATGAATTCATTTTAATTCAGTTATAAACTCCTGGACTTTAATAGTTCCTATTAAATAGCTCAGCGGGTTTTCTGGCCATGTTAAAAACGTTCTGCACATTCAAGTCTATCACACATATCTGCATCCTCTGACATGTCGAGAAAAAAGTTGTAATATTACGTGAGTAACGTCATCATTTAATGAGAATTTAAAGTCTATCTGCCCTACACTCTGTGCATTACATTATAGTCCAGCTGAAATGGTAGTATCCCCTTCAGACGGTCTGACAGACACAGAACCCTATTTGGGACTCAGTGTTAGGATTAGATAATAACGTGGAAACAGAAACTAACTGAAAACACTTGCAGCTCACAGACCTAAACAGAGCAAGGTTGCGAGTCACTTTTTAGATGTTTATATTGCAAAACTCTACCAGCTACATCACCACTTAGTCACCAAGTTGCTATGACTCACAGTGTGAGAGGGGAAGTCACTTGATTACTATCATGTGTGATAAGATTAAAACGTGACAAGAAATCTTGTCACATTTTAATCTCGTCACACCCCTACAAAAAGCCCTCCAGCTATGTGAACGCATGCTAGACTAATGTGCATCAGAGCATGGAAGATGTTGCATGTGGTGTTGATTGGAGTAAAGTGACTTCATAAGAGCACATGGAAAGTCAAAAGCTACATCATTTTATCACATGGACGCCATGCTATTAGTCACTAATTGCAGTGGTTCTTAAAGTGGAGTCTTTTAGTGGTGTCTAGAGAGCCTGTGGCAACATTTGGAACTGTTCTGAATATACAATTTAACATATCCATTAAAGAGTAGCCACTGGAGTTATACTTTTACCACTATTATCATCAAGCAAGATTAATAGACCTTCATTGTAAAGTTTAGATCAAGCACAATGAACTACGGTTGAATCTGCTCCTGCTGCTGGATCTAAAGTTCACCAATAAGTCAGCGCATCCTGGCATAAGATTTCCCAGAGAGGCTGAGCAGTGTAATACCCAATAACTGGAGCACACCCATCCCACTACCCCCGGTCTGCCACCTCCACACGACATTGAAGAGATCACAACAGCCCAACAATATCCAGAGCCTTCAGCATCTCAAACTAATCTCATCGACACCCAGCTCTTACAGCTGAAGAGATTCTTAATTACCTCAGAGACCTCTGCCAGGAATACGGGTAAGGCTTCTGCTAAGTGTTCCCACAATGCCCCCACCTTAGTGGACATATTGGTTCGGTTCAGGAATCCCACAGAATGCTCTCTCCGCTTCCCGACAATATCTACACTCAGGGTCAGCAGTTCTCCTCCCCTAGTAAACACTGCCTGCCTTCATCAGAAGTGACCTCCAGCATGCACTGAGGCAGTGTGCAGCTGAGCGTGAAGCGGGTGGATGAGATTCAACATCCCCCGGTCTGAGGCCATGGTTCTCTGACAAAAATGGTGTTGCTCTGGATTGGGAGTGAGTTAAGTGAAGTTCAAGTATCTGTCATCAAACAGGTCTCCGTCCTTCTTGGAGGCTGAGTTCGGTCCTTGTCTGTGGGAAGCTGCTGACCTTGGTTCTGGTTCTGATGCTCATTCCGGCACTGTTCCCCAGGAGCATTTCCTGATGGATCCCCGCACCGGCACTGGAAATCTCCTCCTCCCTGCGTACAAACACAAACACTCTCCTTGTACCCCGAGCTATGCGCTCCAAGTCTGGATATCAGTAAATAGGACCGATAACTAGCTAATGGCAGCTAGAGTTGTAGAGCAGTGTGCGCTGTTAACAGAAATATGTCATATGAAATAACTAAAACTGTTCTAACTTTGACAGAATATTGTTTGTTCTTGTCGAATCACGTCACTCATAGTAAGACACTGATTGAAAAAGTCGAAGAAGAAGAATGTTGTAGAGACAATACCGGTCTCAATACCAGGTACACTATTCTCAATAAAAACCACTCCTGACAAATAAGCTCTTGCTATTGCTAACACATCTGTCAGTTTTCAGTAATCTCCAGGATAGACAGTGTGCTCAAGTGTTAAAATGCCCTAGTGAAAGTAAATCTGAAACACACACAATAGGATAAAAAGATATTCTTACGTGTTGCACTGTTGTAAGATGATCAGTTTGTAGCAAACTCTCTGTTGAAGACACAAAGTCAATAGTATATTGTGCAAAAGAAAAGAAGAAAGAAATTGTATAAACAGAGTAACTCACAGAGGTTTATTCGAATATCTCAACTCCGACAATGACAGATAAGAGCCATTTATTCTGTGTGTGTTCTTGTAGGTGGCGAAGTAGTCTCAGATATTTATCACTATGATCTTAATCACTGAAATGCCCAGGACATCTTGTTGATTAAGATCCCTGATGCACAGTCTTAAGTGTGTCCATATTTGCATGGAAAATAATGTGCCGAAATGGAGTCTTCTTTTAACAAAACAACAAAGGAAGTCTTTCTGTGAATTTACTGATTGATTGCATGTAAACCAGGATTACATGATACACAAAGTTGAATGGTTAGAAGATGCATGTCCCTGTGCAAGGTTGTCTGTATTGTGGAGTGTGTACTGCTCAGGAATAAGTCCAGCATACCCCAATTTGTGTCATACAAATGTTTTCTGTGTTGCTGTGTGAATATTCTGCTGAATATTCTGCCAACGTTTGTTTGGAAAGACAGTTGGTAAGAAAATAATAAATAGCTAAAATGTCACTGCATAATAGCTTTGGCTGTTCTAAAAGTGAAAGGAATAGTTCTTGAAAACAGGTTTATTCCCCTGTGAGATAAGATCGATATCAGTCTGACATCTACTATATGTGTTAAATACGGTGCTGGAGTCCGAACATGGTTAGCCTAGGTAAGCCTGGGTAACCCCCCCACATTGGTCAAACACCACCCACTAGCAAACCATCTTTGCAGTCCCCTTAAATATGCATAGTGTACTATTTCACCAAACCACTACAAGTGGAGTAGTAAGTGCTGTGGACAAGTGGACCAGTTTACTCACTCACTCTTGACTGACTCCCTGGTGATCAGAGGTGGCTGTGGAGTACACAGTTTACAACTTCTTGTTCCTCCCTGTCTCTCACCTCCACTGCTAACTCAACAGCCTGGCTTGACTAGACAATGGCATGGGGAGAGATTATTGCCCTTCTTTGGGTGGGTTATTGACATGATTATAAATTCAGATCCAGAATTATTGTAATTTCTTGTGAAAATGTGCAAAAAACTATACAATTTAAACAACACACTGGTAATTTCACTGGATACTAAGTATTCAGTTCATACAGATTTCAGGTATTGAAATACCGATGATGACTATTGTTGAATGATTAATAGATCTCATTTTGGTTTTAATGTTCAGAGGAGTAATAGACCTGTGTTTGTGATAGGGCAACAAAGTCAAGGGTGTGCTTGTTTGTTTGTGAGTTTGAACTACAGTGGACCTCTCTGCATGTGCACTGGTGCTCGCTGCCTACCATGTGAACCCAACGAATGTTAAAATCAAGGGCAACTGGACTTGGTTGAAGATACTGGAAGACGTTTCGTCCCTCATCCAAAGGACTTCTTCAGTTCTGACTGACTGGCAGGGAAACTCAGCTATTTAGATTGCTTTCTAGTGTATGCGGTCCAATGCACTGAGGAATGCACAGACCTGTATATTGGGGAGACTAAACAACCACTACACAAACGCATGGCTCAACACAGAAGGGCCAACTCCTCAGGTCAAAACTCTGCAGTCTACTTACATCTGAAGGACAGAGGACACTCGTTTGAGGACCACCAGGTGCACATTTTAGACAGAGAAGATGGATGGTTTGAAAGAGGTGTCATGGAAGCCATCTACACCAGGGTTGAGAAGCCGTCATTGAACAGGGGAGGGGGTCTACGCCACCACTTATCCCCCACTTACAATGCTGTCCTTTCATCACTTCCCAGGAAACTCAACAAACGTAACCTATTGGCCTCAGGTGAAGATACCAATGATGGTCGTTCAGTCTTGTAGTCGTGTAACGACTGTCGTCACAGCAACCAGGAACACTAACGAACCAGCGGTATCGATGACCCGGGCCAACGATCCCACTAGGTTATATAGCTGAGTTTCCCTGCCAGTCAGTCAGAACTGAAGAAGTCCTTTGGATGAGGGACGAAACGTCTTCCAGTATCTTCAACCAAGTCCAGTTGCCCTTGACTTTAACCTTCGTTGGATAACTATGACCTGGATGGCTGAGAATCTTCATAGACATCTACCATGTGAACGTGCATGCGTACCAGACAGCAGACCAAACAGTTTGAACATACTATAGGTGAAAAAAAAGTCTGATGTAGGCCTACGTTACCCTACAGATAGTAAACAGTTATCCATACCAAGTATATCATAGTAGTTACTATACCATTTTGTCCAGACCGGACCTCAGCCAGGAGCAGCCTTAAGTGCAGGCTGGACCAGCATTGCTCCTGTCCCAGCTGTTTTCCCTGTCCTCTGGGATGATCACAGCACCTGCTGTGGTGCCTGCTCTGGTTGATCTGACTGGATGGTTTGTCTTAAGGTCCGCTGCTCTCCTTCCTTATCCGATGACTGTATTTCTGTCATAGGTAGTTAGTGTTTCAGCAATAAAGCTGGAAAGAAAAAAACACTTACTGTCGAATAGTTCCTCGCCACTATCGAATAGTATTTTTGCTTAATAATGCCAATCCTTAGTACTGTTGGCAATATTTTGAATTGTGCAATGTCAATTTTCAGCATTAGTATTCAGCAAAGGTTTAGATTCTGTCCAAGAGAGACATGTACAGTATCTCACAAAAGTGAGTACACCCCTCAACACTGAAGAAATTACGCTTTGCTATCATGTAAAGTAGTGAGTGTACAGCTTATATAACAGTGTAAATTTGCTGTCCCCTCAAAATAACACATCACACAGCCATTAATGTCTAAACAAAAGTGAGTACACCCTAAGTGAAAATGTCCAAATTGGGCCCAAAGCTCTGCAGTGCCGGTAGCACTCAATCAGCCCCAGACCATGGCAATCCCACCACCATGCTTGACTGTAGGCAAGACACACTTGTCTTTGTGCTCCTGACTTGGTTGACGACGCACACGCTTGGCACCATCTGAACCAAATAACTTTATCTTGGTCTCATCAGACCACAGGAAATGGTTCCAGTAATCCATGTCCTTAGTCTGGTTATCTTCAGAAAACTGTTTCCAGGATTCCTTGTGCATCATCTTTTGAAGAGGCTTCCTTCTGGGACGATAGCCATGCAGATCAGTTTGATGCAGTGTGCGGCATATGTTCTGAGCACTCATAGGCTGACCCCTCACCACTTCAACCTTTGCAGCAATGCTGGCAGCACTCATACATCTATTTCCCAAAGACAACCTTTGAATATGACGCTGAGCACATGCACTCAACTTCTTTAGTCAAACATGGCAAGGCCTGTTCTGCGTGGAACCTGTCCTGTTGAACTGCTGTATGGTCTTGGCCACCTTGCTTCAGTTCACTTTCAGGGTTTTGGCAGTCTTTTTATAGCCTAGACCATCTTTATGTAGAACAGCCATTCTTTTTTTCAGATATCAGAGAGTTCTTTGCGATGAGGTGCCATGTTGAACATCCATTCACCAGTATGAGGGAGTGTGAGAGCGTTAACACCAAATTTAACACACCTGCCCCCCATTCACACCTGAGACCTTGTAAAACTAACGAGTCACATGACACTGGGGAGGGAAAATGGCTAATTGGGCCCAATTTGGACATTTCCACTTTTGTTGTCAGCAGTTTAGACATTAATGGCTGTGTAATATGTTATTTTGAGGGGACAGCAAATTTACACTGTTATACAAGCTGTACACTCACTGCTTTACATTGTAGCAAAGTGTAATTTCTTCATTGTTGTCACATGAAAAAATATAACCAAATATTTACAAAATCTGAGGGGTGTACTCATTTTTGTGAGATTTTGTGAGAGAACACCAGTAGTCTGCCACTGTAGTAAACATCCAGCTTTACTTACAAACGAGTGCAGTGTGGTAAGAATTGATTTATTCCTCAAATTTAGCTAAAGCATTTGAGAGATTTTGGTATTGATAATAACCACTTCAGCATTTGAATACCACATATTCACTGCAATGTAGTAAAGCTGTCAGAATTTGCTGTTAATTGAAGTGCTTATCTTTTTAATTAAGACACAGTGTGCCACCAGTCCTGTGAAAAATAGAGACCTTGTACCTGAATGTTACTGCATTCCAGCCTGAGTAAGAATAGAATCTGAGATAGAGTGTTGTGTACCTAGCTGTTACTGCAACATGTTTGAGCCTTAGTCCACTTTAAGAGAACATCCTCTTACTGTTGTTGTCCTGCATCTCAGTGTCTGTTTACCTTTACTGGCCCCAATGTGTTACGCCCACTAGAGCAAAATAGATGGTGCAGTAGTTACCCCTCTTCCACAGGAAGCTACCCCCATAGTGTAGGCCACCACATTGTTAGGTCTATGGTTAAGCTAGTGTACTGCCCGAGTTACACTACCACATGTCTGCCAGCGCAACACCATAGCCAACCACATTGGTTTGTTGTATTAAACAATGGGCTTAATCTCACTCCGCCTTTCGCAAACTGTCAAAGTTTCATGTCGATAAGACCCTCATGACCCTTTTTTATAAATCATACATTGAGTCTCGGTAATTTGCTGGTATGGTAATCTCACTGTTAAGGCCAAAACTGCTTTTTACAATATAGTGAAGGTCAGCAGTAAAATTCTAGGTGTCCAGCAGTGTAGTCTCACTGACCTGTATAACAGACAGGTAGTTAGGAAGGCCAAATCAGTTATTTCTGATACCCACCCCCTTCATTTGGAGTTTCAGATCTTACCTTCTGGTTCTCGGTCCAGATTAACCCCAGTAAAGAGCAATAGATACAGGCACTCATTCGTTCCAACTGCCATCTCTTTTCTAAACTCAGTCTGGAGAAGTAGACAGACTTAATAATTAAATAGTGATGGGGTTGTTATAACATGCAAATTACTGATGTTGGTGATGTTGTTGCAGTGATGGTGATTGTTATGGAAATGTTCCCCTGTGTTGGAGTCTATTATTGCTATATTGTTTTTATGATGTACATTGTCAGATGTTTCTTTTTAACATATGGCTGTCGAATTTATTTTATTTATTTTCAGAAATGGAGCACCTTATTCTGTAGCACTTAGGCCTATCTATCTATCTTCTCAGTTCTCTGTTGTACAGCCAGAGCTTTTAACATTTAGTATTTATGTATTTCGGTCTTGCATCTGTGTCTGTCCTGTGTCTATGTCTTGCTGCAGAACCAATTGCCCTATGGGGACAAATAAAGTTTAAGTTTAAGACACTACAATGGAGAACCCCCACGTAAAAAGAGTTTATTTCTTGCATCAGAACATCTTTCCCAACCGCAGTCGTTCATTTCAGGTTCACACCCTTAATGTAGGTAAGCGAAGCCATGTGAAATTTCCTGACATCTTCTGCAACACAACAACACGATGATCCCCTTTAATTTTCCAGCAGTTGTTACACACAGGCGCTTTAGCTGCTCCCTTTTTTTGCTGATAAACTGTAACCTGCACTATACATATCCTGCTAAACTTCACTGTTCACCTTTCCCTCTTCACTATTTTGTGTTAATAATGATAAAGGTGAGCCAGCCAACACAGGCAAAGCTGTATTATTGATGTGTCAGTATCCACCGCGGCAAGTCCTCCAGCAAGAAATATCGAAGAGGGGCGCATATTCCGTATCTATTCATTATTCTATGCGCCATGAGTATTTAAACTGAGACTAGACTTGTCTAAGTAAGCTAATTGCATAGCATTGGAGGCTAGGCAATGTCAGACATTCTACACTGACATCCATCACAAGCAGCTCAGCTTTAACCTCCCTCTGTGTTATTTGAAGTAATGTTCTGTTTCATTTACATGAAAAAACATTACAGAACATAATTGGGAAAACAAATTAATATTATATAAACATAATTTCTAGGAGACCGAGTTGGCTTTAGATGTGTTAGAAGGTTTTCACTTTAGACAGAGGCAGGCGAGCTGTTTCACTTCCAGTTTTTATGCTAAGGTAGGTTACCCATGTCCTGACTCCAGCTCTGTACTACATGAGATTGACTTCAGTCTTTTCATCTCACTCTTTGAAAGAAAATGAAGAAGAGTATTTCCAAAAATGTTCCTTTAAGTATAAAATATTTCTTCATTGTGCCCCCTTACTTAACATATTCTGCCATGTATGAGTCTAAGAACATTAGAGTAGTGACAGCTACATTTACTATAAGAAGCTAGTCACCACCTTGGTTGTTAAGATTCACTTCTTCCTGCTCCATTATCTATCTCTGCTAAACCTGTTAAGGGACACCGGTTGACTTGTACCACAGAGCCCAGTGGAAGAGCATAAGCCTGTTTCCCCTCACACATGGCCCTTAGATGTCTGCCCAGCCTAACACTGGTGTGATTGCATCATACATGTCCCAGGATTCTCTATCCATTAAATATCCAGAAAGCTTATTGTTGTATGCCTCTTTCAAAAAGATGATCTATTCTCACCATGCCACATTTCAAAAGTAGTCTGACTAAAATAATCTTTGAAAACCACTATGTGTCCTGTTTATTAGTAAAATTAGTAATATGGAAAAAGATCTGATAAACTACATGTTGTTTGTAGATAATTCTGTGTGGTCTAATTGTGTTTGCTTTCCACAGGGGGACCAAAGGCAAAGACATCAGCACTATCAAGTCACTGAGAGTTCTCCGGGTGCTCAGGCCTCTCAAGACTATCAAGCGTCTGCCAAAACTCAAGGTTCTGCCCCAGTGTTTTGGTTTATTTTGATTAGTTTTGCCAGGTTAGCAGAGCTCAACTGTGAGTAAGATAGGAAACATTTCTGCTACAGGATCTCATATATTTATATACATTATGACTGTACTTAATTATGATAGGACCAAGTAAAACTCAACTTACCTACAATTTATTCATCTGTCTATGAATACTTTCTAACTTTCCTAACCTATCTGTGGCACTCAGCCCTAAGCCCACTAGTTCTTACTGATGACGTAAATTTAGACGTAAGTGGATGTACTGTAGATAGAAATGGCTCATTCTAAGGTAATAAAAACATAATGATTCATTATGTAAGGTCTTTATATTTATTTATATTTATCAGAATCAGCTTTATTGCCAGGTATGTGTACACATACGAGGAATATGACTCATGATTGTACATTCCTCACAATGTGCTTACAATAACACAATAATAAAATAAATCAGACACAGGCTACAGTGACAACACAAATATATACACTATGAACAATATAGACATATTGACAAATAGTGCAGTGAGCAGAGTGCAAAAGATGCAGGAGTAAAATATTATCATTATTATGTACATTTAGGAGGTGGATGTGATATACAGGTACACATACATGCATACATACATGTACACATGTACACAGTGCAATGGAGCATAGTGCAAAGGATGTATATACAATATGACAATATAACAGTATGAACAGCACTGAAATAGAGAATGGTGAATAAATAAATGAATAAGTAAGTGGTAACCAGTAAACAAGTGGCTAAGAGTTACTGGGTTATTGCACAGGAGTTGTTCCTGACACTGTGAGTCAGAAATCAGCTGTTCGTCAGAGGATGGCTTGTGGGAAGAAACTGTTCCTGAGTCTGTTGGTTTTGGCGTACTTCAGGAGTTTGACAGATGGGTCAACTGAGGTGCAGTCGTTGGTGTAGAGGGAGAAGAGCAGTGGGGAGAACACACACCCCTGGGGGGAGCCAGTGCTAATAGTCCGGGTGCTGGATGTGATGCGTGACAGAGGGGGAAGGTGATTGTTTGAAGATGGTTGTGGAGTGGGGGAGAGGTGTAACTGTGGGCTTTTCAAACCTACAATAAAAGCCATTCAGCTCGTCTGCCAGTTGTTGAGTACCAGCAGTGTTGGGGGATGGTCTCCTGTAGTTTGTGTGTCTCCACACTGACGCAGGGTCGTTGGCTGCAAAGCTGTTGTTTAGCTTTTCAGCATAGCTCCTCTTTGCAGCTTTGATCTCTTTAGTCATTGTGTTCCTGGCCTGGTTATACAGGACTCTGTCCCCACTTCTGAAGGCCTCCGCCTTGGCCTGAAGAAGCTGCCTTTCGCTGAGTTTCGCTGTGAACCAGGGTTTTTGGTTGTTGTATGTGCGAAAGGTTTTGGTCGGCACATAAAATAAAAACTGATGTAAGATGTCACAGTGTCAGTTAGTTCATCCAGGTCAGTGGCTGCAGCCTCAAAAACACTCCAGTCAGTGCAGTCAAAGCAGGCCTGTAACTCCAGCTTTGACTCGTTGGTCCATCTTTTCACAGTCTTTACAACAGGTTTAGCAGATTTCAGTTTTTGCCTGTGTGTCGGGATAAGATGAACCAGACAGTGATCAGAGAGTCACAAGGCTGCACGGGGAACAGAGTGATAGGCATCCTATAATGTTGTGTAGCAGTGGTCCAGTGTGTTAGTGTCCGTGGTGGGACACTTAATATGCTGTCTGTACTTTGGAAGTTCATGACTGAGGTTTGCTTTGTTAAAGTCCTGAAGAACAATGAGCAGGGCATCTGGATGTTTTTTCTCCACGTTAGTTATCTGGTCGGCCGGGTGTAGTAACTCCTCACTAACACAGGCCTGAAGTGACATGTAAACAGCGACCAGGACAAACAAGGAAAACTCCTGCGGTGAATAAAAAGGTTTACAGTTTATGAATAATGTCTCTAAGTGAGGGCTGAACAGGATGATATCATCAGCCTTATCTTTCATTCTAATTGGTGCTCTGGTCCATAAGGCACAACAATAAAACTTGAAACTAAGTCAGCTATCAAGCACACTACATTCATGTTAGTCTGAAATGCAGAAGGCCCAAATATGTTGTCTGAACCGTATCAAAAGAAGGCAAACTACAGATTTAAAACCAGATGAGGGTTATTTTGTTATTGTCCCTGTCGCTCTCTGCTGCTTATATCCTCCGCTAAGCCCCAACCCACCAAGCCCACAAGAAGAAGCCAGTTTTCCATCGAAACCTCGTCCCATGTAGGGTTTACCTCGCAAAGATCCTAGTCCCTCTCCCTCTGACTCATCTTCTCAAAGATGCTCCACCGATGCTTTGCGGCCCAGGGCAGAGCACCCCAGGTTTCAGAGGCAGTAACGACAATGTCTAACAGCAGGATGAGATGCTAGTATACTACTGCCCCCTCTCAAAAGTTATTCCCCGCTGTTTGTCATCATGCCTCTTTGCCAGTCATCGATACAAGCACCATAGCATTGAACATAATGAGCCAGAAGCTCCGGGTAGCCTAACAGACCTGCTTTTATGAAGCATATTAATTATTTGTTGCATGTCTTATTAATTACATGCTGATGCATCTCACTGCACCAGCAGGCCAGGCCACTGAGAATTCTCAATGTTCCCAGTGCCTGCAAGTTCATAGGTAATAGTTTCCAACTATGTTCAGAAATAATTTCCCACTTTATATAAATGTGTGTGTATTTCTGTGTCCTCAGGCCGTGTTCGACTGTGTGGTCAACTCTTTGAAGAATGTGCTTAACATCCTCATCGTTTACATCCTCTTCATGTTCATCTTTGCTGTCATCGCAGTTCAGCTCTTCAAGGGGAAATTCTTCTACTGCACAGATGAGTCCAAGGGCCTGGAGAAGGATTGCAAGTTGGTCTAAAATCCCCCAATTCCTCATTTCTTATCTCAGAAACTTTTAAATTGTAAACCATCAACTGTTGGTGTGATCAAAACCCACTCAGCTTTATTATTCCCTCTTGTCTTCCAGAGGACAGTTCCTAGACTATGACAAAGATGAGGTTGCTGCCATGCCCAGAGAGTGGAAGAAATATGAATTCCATTATGACAACGTGCTGTGGGCCTTTCTGACCCTCTTTACTGTCTCCACTGGGGAGGGCTGGCCAACGTAAGTGCAGCTGACAGACGTATGTAATGCGGACATAGTTGAAATTATGCCCATCTGTGATGAATTTGACACTGGGAAAAACAGGATCATAAATGGTTATTGTGGGAAATTTGGATCATTGGAAATGCAAGTAGGAAAAGCACAAAGAGAAATACTTTTATCTAATTATAGAGAAGACATTCAACTTCAACTACAATTGACAAATGTAACATATTAGGAGCATGGAATGGACTTCTGAAAGTCAATTCTATAGGCGATAGCTCAATTCAATTCAATTTTCAATTCAATTTTATTTATATAGCGCCAAATCACAACAACAGTTATCTCACAGCGCTTTTCATAAAAGAGCAGGTCTAGACCGTACTCTGTGATGTTATTTACAGAAGCCCAACAGTTCCCACCAAGAGCAAGCACTAGGCGTCAGAGGCAAGGAAAAACTTCCTCTAAGCTCAGTCCATGTATGGTTCGTTCTTTGGTTATTTCATTTCAAAACCAAATCAAAACTAGTAGTTTTTTGTTTTTTCTGTTTTAAAACCAAAATGGAAAAACAAAACAGCTGCGTTTTGTTCTGTCTATGTCTGTGTTGTATCCCTACCGATAAACCAAAAAACGACTTCGTTTTTTGTGTTTTTAGGGCCCGAGCACGACCGTGCGAGGTCCCTATTGAATTTGCTCGGATTATTAGGGCCCGAGCACGACCGTGCGAGGTCCCTATTGAATCTGCTCGGATTATATTTAGGGCCCGAGCACGACCGTGTGAGGTCCCTATTGAATCTGCTCGGATTATTTTTTTATTTTTTTTTTTTTTTTTTTTTCTTTTTTCTGCAAAGTAGGCTCAACTGACATGGCCTAAACATTCTCGAAAACTCACCAAAATTTGCAAACATGTCAGAACCGGTGAAAAATTTCGTATTCTACAAGTTTCGCACATGGGCGTTGCAAAATGACTCGCTAGCGCCACCTAGAAAATTGGAAAAAATTAGCCCCTCGTTCACGTTTAACCTACATGTACGAAATTTTCTGGGGACATGTATCATGTCAAGACGCACAAAAATGTCTCAAGAACCCATAGCCTAAAGTCAACAGGAAGTCGGCCATTTTGAATTTTACGGCCATTTTTGGATGATTTACACACTTCGTACTTTAACAAACTCCTCCTAGGGATTTAGTCGGATCGACGTCAAATTTCT
>NC_060170.1:2080359-2100529 GCF_021292245.1 Micropterus dolomieu | reverse complement strand
AATATGAATAAGCTATGCAGACAGTTGTAAAGAAAGAACATCTTTTTCTTCTGTTCTCTACTTGTTATAGTTACACAGTATTAGGGGTGTGGGCTGTATTAAAAGTATCCACTGTTCTCCCATGCTCTAACACACAGTAACGATGAAATGTGTGCTGTTCTCACATTCTTCCTCTGTATGTACACATAAACAACAAGGCAGGGAAATATAAAAGGAATTTATTTTATTGTTTGGGTACATTATTGTTCAGTGTACATGCTCACATCTGAAACAAACTTTACGTGCTTGATAACTCTCCCACCCCGCAGACATCTACACACCAATACCGATTTATGTTCATAGCGGCAAGTGCTATGTAGCTCCACATAGGGGACACAGGAAGTGACATATAGCACCTTCATGCGGCGTCGGAACCGCGTAGGAAATTCACAGCCGCACCGGCAGAGCTCCAGAATGTGCAATTCGGCCGGCTCACGCGCGGACGCGCTACAAGTGCGAGGGCCCGCCCAACGCTGCTTGCAGCTTTAATTATTTATTTTTTTCTGCAAAGTAAGCTCAATTTTGGGGGCCTAAACATACCAGAAACTCTGCACACATGTCAGAAGTGGTGAAAGATTTTGTATTTTATGGGTTTCGCGCATGGGCGTGGCAAAATGACTCGCTAGCGCCACCGAGAAAATTGGAAATGATTAGCCCCTCGTCCACGTTCAACCTACATGCACGAAATCTTCTGGGGACATGTATCATATCAAGACGCACAAAAAAGCCTCAAGAAACCATATCCTAAACTCAACAGGAAGTCGGCCATTTTGAATTCTATGGTCATTTTTGGATGATTTACACACTCCGTACTTTAACGAACTCCTCCTAGGGATTTAGTCGGATCGACGTCAAATTTCTGCTGTGCCTTCTAAAGGCATTGAAGATGAAAAGTTGTGCTATCTGTGAGTTTTCGTCAATGGGCGTGTCCGTGGCGTGGCGTCAAAGATCAACTCTTCACCATGACACAGGAAGTTGTTGTAACTTCAGTGTACATGCTCACATCTGAACAAAACTTTATGTGCTTGATAACTGTTCCACCCCGAAGACATCCACACGTCAATATTCATTTATATTCATAGCGCCAAGTGCTATGTAGCGCCAAAACGGGGACAGAGGAAGTGACATATAAAACCTTCATGCAGCGTCCGAAGTGCGTTGCAAATTCACAGCCGCACCGGCAGAGCTCCAGAATATGCATCACGGCCGGCTAACACCCCGAAGCACTACACACCCCAACACTACTTGCAGCTTTAATTTATGTTTGTGACCATGTCAATTTCGGTCTGTCTGTGGCACTGGTTAAAAATTATTATTTTTCAAAATGTAGTATTACCACCTTGTAGAGTAACATTACAGGCTGGATATTGTCCTACTGTCTGTTGTAATGTGCTCTATTCTCTTTGCAGTGTCTTGAAGCACTCTGTGGATGCCACCTTTGAAGACCAGGGTCCCAGTCCAGGCTACCGGATAGAGATGTCCATCTTCTATGTGGTCTACTTTGTGGTTTTCCCTTTCTTCTTTGTCAACATTTTTGTTGCTCTGATCATCATCACCTTCCAGGAGCAGGGAGACAAGGCCTTGTCTGAGTGCAGCTTAGAAAAGAATGAGGTAAAGCATAGACATGACAAACAACTGGCCACTGACTGGTAGTTGGACAGAGACTGTTCCAGTCTGGGTCAGTGAAATAAAATCAGAACAGAACTGGCCTAAAGCAGTGAGCACATGTGCAATGTGAGAGTATATGTTATTGTATAATACACTTCATCAGGTTTTAGTGCAGAACCACAGCTCAGGTGATGTTTACCTCACTGTGATGAAGTTCTCACTCCTCCAGCTCTCTGTGCAGAGTTTACCATTTGTGTTGCCATCTTTCCATCCACCAAATCATCAAATTTAGCATTTTCTCTTGGAAGATTGCAGTATAAATAATTCTTGGTACACACAAGAATTCATGTTGTCACAGGATTTTAATTTGTCTTGTGCTAAGTCTACAATCTACAATCATAGCTATTCTATTAACATATATATTGCCCAGTGTGTTGTCTTTGTATTGAAGTTTCCAAGACTAAAATATCTGCATATGTTAGTCAAACAGCTGTTATCAATGGGGTGTCCAGTCTTTCAAAGTTTCAATAATCTTTAAGTCTGTTTCTGCAACTCCGCGAGCTGCATGTTCCTTTAATACTTAATAGTGAGCCAAAATTTTTACTCAGTAATTGCCACCAGGGACCAACATGTATGTTCACTAATTGGATAGTGAAGCCAGCTGCTCACACCAGGTTTGAGAGCAGTTCCTGTCAAATTATGAATACACTGAAGCAGATGTGTGATTTCTTTGTTACAGAGGGCTTGTATTGACTTTGCCATTAATGCCAAACCTCTGACACGCTACATGCCTGAGAACATGCAGTCCTTCCAGTACAGGATGTGGAAGTTTGTGGTCTCAGCTCCATTTGAGTACTCCATCATGATCATGATCGCTCTCAACACTGTGGTACTCATGATGAAGGTAAGAAGTTTTGAGGAGGATATTTATAATACAATGCTGTGTGCTCAGCTTAGCATAAAGACTGGAAACAAGGAAAAATAGCCTTGCTCTAAAGGTAAAACTATCTGCCAACAGCACCCCTGATGGGTTCACACAGAAAGTGAAATGAAGTTTTCGCATTACACACAATTACATACATTGAATTCAAAGAAGCGAATACACACAAATACGCAGGGGTGATGCGAATTGGACGACATGAATAAGCAAAATTTGCAGAAGTTGAAAATATTCAACTTGAGCAAAAATGTGCGAAACGTGGGGCTCTGCAGAGTGTTGTGTGGAGGTGACCGGTCGGAGCAGAGGAACAATAAGCATCAGAAGTCACACCGGATTCTACACTGATCTGGAGCTGTTCACTGGCAGGAGGAGAGCACACACTTCATATTTGTACAGAGACTGGAGAAAAAAGGATATTGCTTGAAGAAAAGTAAGCTAGAAGTTGGACTACCTGGTATATTAACCATCTGTTACTTAAGTCCAGCTACAGGTTGTATTTTACTATGAAACAAGGTAGCATAGCAATGATCAATCTCAACTCCATTCAGAAAACCAAGTTGTTTGCTTGTTGTCTTGTGGACCAGACTTACAAATTGGCATCAGGATGAAGTTATTTCGGCATCCTTTAGATTTGTTTATTGTAATTTAATCATAGCATTGACATGAGAGTGGTATTGATCTCATCATGTAACTCTCAGCAAGAAAGTAAAGCATATTTCACAAAATGTCTAAAACTATTTCTTTAACAGTGCTACATGCCAGCACAGAAAACTTGATCAACACCTTGAAACATCATTTGTCTTTCAGTTCCATGGAGCTCCAGACTTCTATGAAGCAATGCTGAAGAACCTCAACATAGTCTTCACCACTCTCTTCTCTCTGGAGTGTATCCTCAAGATTATTGCTTTTGGTCCACTGGTGGGTAACATTTATACATTTTATACTTTAAATGTGATGAATAATAAATAACTCGTGATTTTCAACTGTTTCTCAGAACTACCTAAAGGACGCCTGGAACGTGTTTGACTTTGTGACAGTGCTGGGCAGCATCACTGACATCCTGGTGACTGAAATCAATGTAAGAGCATCCTTCCCCACCTCTTCACGCTCGTCTCAACAGGGCTGAATGTGTTGTATCCAAATAACACAGCATGGTAATGAGCTGGGGCAGGCACAGCCTGTTCAGCAAGCTTTATGGAAACAAGCTAACTAGCCATATCAGCAAAAACAATTACCTGGCAGCGGTCCAGAGAGCCTGACAGCTTTGGACGAAGAGAGAGGGGAGGATTCTGAGCGAGTCTTTTGTTGATTGAATTAATTTATCATTAGAGGGCTGGTACAGGATCTGAGGATGCACAGCTGATTTGAATCTTCTTCAGACAGTAATGTGTGGTTTATAGTGAATCAATACTCTGCTGGGTTTTTTGTGTTGTTTGACAGTTTTGTTTTTTTATTCCAGACAGTTACCTTACCACATACCTTTATTGCTTTTGACTGATTTACGTCAGTTTATGTTGTGTAATATGATTGTGTTCTCTCACTTCTCCTTCCTCCGTCTTCTCCTCACTTTGCTCTGCTCTCTGTCTCTTTCATTTCATTTCTTTCTCTCTCTTTGTCCTGCTCTTTACATTGTCATCTTGTTGATTGTCATCACTGGTGTTGCCATGCCCTGGTCCCAAACGTCACTAGACTACGGTGAGTGATTTTATGAGTTAAAAGAGTAATCCATTAATTTAGTATTGTGCTTTCATAAAGTTGGGGAACTTGTGAGAGACGCAAAAAAGACTGGTCCAATGAATGCAGCAGAAGACCAGATAACCTGACTTTAGATGTCAGAGATGTACCTTGTTACATACAGTAAATGTGATTGTACATGTCAGATCAAGTTCCAGAGTCACTGTTATATAAAAGACACAATGGCAACCTGCCTTTATCAGACCTGTACAATTTCAGACTTTTTAGACTTTATTGTCCCCAAGGGGAAATTTCTTTCTTTCTTTCGCAGCACTGTACTCATCAGACAACAACAGCACACAGTAACAACTACAGTGTCAACAACAGTACACACTCAGGCCAATTCAGCGAGGCCTATTATTTAAGGTGATTATGGCTGCAGGGATTAGGCTTTACCCAGAGCAGGCCCTCCTGCACCTCAGTGCTCTGTACTGGCACCTATAGTACTGTAGGGTAAGGTAGTGATTGAGTGGGTGTGTGATGTGCTGTGCTACTGAGGGTGCAATGCGTGCAATGGCCTCAATGTGGTGATCTGCGCGGTTGGGAGTGGGGAGACCAATTACCCTGGCAGCTGTGTTGGTTATGTGGTATGTGGTATGTGAGTTTGGCCTGATTGGTAACGCATAACATGGTAAAGAAGCAGGTGGAATAGTGCAATACGATGGGATGAATAATTTCTGTAGTATGTTCAACACGGTACAAGTCTGAATGCCGTCATATTAACAGTAACATAAAAGCTGCAGCAGCACAAGTTTCAATACACACAGAACCCTTCTGCCTTGTCAGTAGCACTGTAAATAATGTATCACTGAACTATTACTTCATATGCAAAAGAAAAGAAAATCAGTCTCATACAACACAATATATTTTTAAAGGAGATTATTCTGATGTCAGATCAGTCTATAAATGACCCCCCCCCCTTTTGGTGTTGGAAAAAACAAACAACCACAATAGCCATCAGACCAGCCCTCCCTATATTTCTGCCATCCATGCCAGCCGCTTGAATAAAATGATAAAAATCCAGCAACACACTTTACATACAGCATGTGAAGAAATGGATATAAAATGAGCCTCAATCTAATGTCTTGTCATTCAATGTTCTATAAAACAGGCCGCTGATTTCAGTAAATTATTAAGATTATTAGAACATTTATTGCAGGATTCACTTTGATAAGAGGGTGCAAGCATCCCTCATACTCCGGATGGTCATCAACTAAGCCTTCATCTGCAAAATGAGTTTAAAAATCCATCAATGATGAAACTTGAGATAGAAAAGAGAACATTAATCCTTATGTAGTATCATTTTTGTATTCTTATCTTAGATAGTTAGAGCAGCAGATGAAGCTTCTGTGTGCTGTAATACTAATGCATGATAATCTTGCACTGTCTGCTCTGTTTCATATTAAAGGATAGGTTCACATTTTTGTAGCTCTGCACCAGTGACACATAGCTAGTGGCATTATGTTTTTGAGTTGTCACTGTGACCTCTCTTCTGTCCCATTGTCATGGACACGATATCTCAGGAACGCCTGGAGGGAATTTCATTACATCTGGCACAAATGTCCACTTGGACTCATAGATGAACTTGAATTTGATTGTCAAAGGTCACTGTGACCTCACAAAACTGAGGTTTCAGAAATTTTCGTCTTTCACACTCAGTGTGCCAACATTTGATCTATGAGATGGAGCTTTGGATACCTGAGAGATGCATTCACATCATTTAGCCAATCAGATGAAGCCCCAGCATAATTTAAGAATGAATTGGGCAGTTCCAGATTTCACACATATGTTGACAGGGACAACACAATGAGTAAACAATAACTAGCATAACACAGGTTTTGCTCCATCTCGTCCGGCAAAGCACTCTAAATCTAATACCCAGGACCCATTTCTACCGCATGTTCAGCCATTGAGATACTTTGGACACTTAAGGTGGTGAGTTTACAATGCCTTAAGAATACATACATACATGGAGGGCAGCCACAGACCAGTCAGGGTGTCCGTGCTGACCCCTGTCTGCTGCTGAAAGTGCCTGCAATTGGCTTGTGAGCATCTGAATTGGACCACGAAGCAATGGAAGAAGGTGGCCTGTTCTGATGAATCATGTTTTCTTTTACATCGCATGGGTGGCCAGGTGCGTGTGTGGCATACCTGGGGAGCACATGGTACCGAGATGCACTATGGGAAGAAGGTAAAGTCAGCAGAGGCAGTGTGATACTTTGGGCAATGTTCCGCTGATAAACCTTGGGTCCTGCCATTCATGTGGATTTTACTTTGACATGTAGCACCTACCTGAACATTGTTGCAGACCATGTACACCCTTTCATGGAAACAGTATTCCCTGATGGCAGTGGCTTCTTTCAGCAGGATGATGCGCCCTGCCACAAAGCAAAACACAACCCTCCGATTCCTTCCTTTATTAGAGAGATGAAAATGAGTGGGAACCCTTAGCAATGTTGTACTAACAAGACTGGATGCTCCCCACTGATTTGTTTAATTGAGACTTCTTAAATCTTACACTAACTTCAGCTGAACATTAGAATGTTTTTTCACACAGAATGATGGCTGTGGATTTTGACCCCCATCACTTGCATTGAAATTGCTTTAAGAAGCAATCTCTTTGTGGCCAGTGGTAATACAGCAGCCAAAAAGTATTTCAGTGTACATATAGGCATGTCAGTATTGTTTTAAGGAAAAAATGTGAACCTAGTGTATGTTAATGCATGAATCAATTTGGTGTACTTCATCACATTCTCTTCCACATGAGACTTGATCCAGATTTTTATTAGCTGCTTGAATCCTTTACACTTTAATATTTACACCTAGACCTGCTCAAGCATGCTTGTTAAAGGGGGTCAGCATGTCACCACTGTGATCATTTGTAACCTGCTGTAGTGACTTAATAATTCAGCTCTGATAAGGCTGTGTTTATCAAATAGTTTATTAGGTTGGTAAGTACTTAATGTCCCTTATGTGTCTTAACAGGACAGGCTGCTGAACCTGAGCTTCCTGAGGCTGTTCAGAGCCGCTCGGCTCATCAAGCTGCTGAGGCAGGGCTATACCATTCGCATTCTGCTGTGGACCTTCGTCCAGTCCTTCAAGGTGCTCACAGACATTATTACATGCTCACCGACATGTGCACACACATTCTGCATGCATACTAGCACCCACATGCATGTGCTAGTTTACTCTGACACACTTACACACCCACACACATTAACAACCTACACACACAAACTCAAACATCCTGGCTGGAATATTAATTAAATGTGTTATGGTTTCATATTGTTCCCCTCAGGCCCTGCCTTATGTTTGCCTGCTGATTGCTATGCTGTTCTTCATTTATGCCATCATTGGGATGCAGGTGAGTGATGCTGCTATGCTGTGGTCACAGAGACCATGATATTTATATAGTGGTTCACTATAAAAATGTTGTGGCTCGAATGTGAAAAACCTCAATTGCACATTGACAATACAATACAAATCCATTCCCTCACTGTGTCTCTGCTTTAGGTGTTTGGCAACATTGAGCTGAATGAGGACACAGCTATCAATCACCACAATAACTTCCGCACTTTTCTCCAGGCCCTCATGCTGCTGTTCAGGTATCAGAAGCTTAGTTTACTACAGTTTTATATATAATAATTCCTTGGACTTCTAGATGGACAAACAGCCCAGTAGGTAATGAGAAACTGCACCAAAACCATACAGCTATTTAGGGCTGATGCTGAATACTCGAAGATCCGATGCTTTGATGGGCAGAGCCTGATTCGACTGTCAATCTAACCGTCAAAGCTTTGCAGCGAAACGAGGATCATGCCATTTTGGCGATATGGGGGTGCTCAATGTCTGATTTTACATAGAATTACTAGTTTTCTCCCAATAAGTTAATATACTGAACTGCAGCCTTGCAAAATACTGCCAGCCCTTTATGGCTCGTCAATCAAAGCTTCTCTGTTTTTCTCTGTCCTTCTGTCTTTTTATGTGTGTCAGGAGTGCAACTGGTGAGGCGTGGCATGAGATCATGTTATCATGTTTGAGTCACAGAGCCTGTGACGAGCGATCGGGGTCCCATGGAAAACAGTGCGGCAGTGATTTTGCCTACTTCTACTTTGTCTCCTTTATCTTCCTCTGCTCTTTCCTGGTCAGTACTGAAACACACCAAAATGTAGTCACTGTAACTGTTGACGTAGGTTTCTTTGTCAGATGTGACTGGTAATATTGGCATTGCAAGACAGCTCAGATTCAGTTCAGCTCATTAGATATGTCCTATCAGTTTTAGGACATTACTGTATTTTGAATGTGTAGTTTTTATATTCCAAGTACAACTGTCAAAATAATAGTTTTTTAGTTCTTGTTTACTTTTTAAAACATTACGTTTAGAAAGATTTTTTTTTACATTTTTTAAGTATACACAGAGAGTAGCCAAAAATAAACAATATCAATGTTATACATAATTATAAGTATTATGTATTATAATAATAAAAAGTATGGCCTACATTGCTGCAGTGAGAGCCGACACAGTCACTAGTCGTAACGTGAAGCCCTGTAAATAATGTCTTAAGCTCTGGTCACCAGAAAGTAGCTCACTTAGCCAGCCTGGACATTTAACTGTCTTAAATGCTCGATCGCTAGTTTATTCAGTTTATTGCAGTAACATATTGGTATCGTCAACTCTTCTATCAAACCATGGCTCTTCTGTGAAGCAGTTTTTACTCCAACAGAGGGCGGTTATTAAGTGTTACGTGGATGGTGCAACGCAGATAATATGCTATCATAGTGTACTATAGCTGTGTACACACTGGCTCTCCCTTAACCTAAAAGGTCAGAACTGACAAGACGGTTGTTGTTGGTCGTCAGCACAAACTGGCGTGTCAGAGTTCACCAAAGCTGAACTTGACATGAACAATTTGTGCATGTTTGCACAGCTAGGCTGATCATGCCAGTGCTATTGAGATTAATGGATTGTGCTCCAAAATTTCAAAATGACATAGGTGTAAACTCAACCTAATGTCTGTGTTTCAGATGCTGAACCTGTTTGTGGCCGTCATAATGGATAATTTTGAGTACCTAACCAGAGACTCCTCCATCCTGGGTCCTCATCACCTTGATGAGTTCATCCGGGTTTGGGCTGAGTACGACCCAGCTGCATGGTATGTTCAAGCCTCCCTCTAGGCCCCAGATAATACCATACAAAGTAAAGTGGAGGGAATAGACACCCTAACTTTACTACTCTCTTCCCCATTTCTGACAAAGGTGACTGACTGAGGCCTCATACACAGGCCTTGTTCCCGTTTATGTTGTATGCAGTCAGCCCTCTGATGAGCATTGTTTTATTTTAAGCTGTCCTGAATGTTTGTTTATTTATGTGCTTGTTCTTTTCCACAGCGGACGGATTTCCTATAAGGATATGTACAATTTGTTACGTGTTATCTCACCCCCCCTTGGCTTAGGGAAGAACTGCCCTAATAGGGTAGCATACAAGGTTTGCAAATACCAGACATTTCCGTCATTAGGGTGCTTTGTGTACCTCTATGCCAAGAGACTTTTAACTGAATGGCTGTGCACCAATGAAACCGCCTTTACACTAGCACCCGTCCCTCCAAACTGACTGGCTTTGGTTGATGATTCCGGAGTGGAAACAAAGCTTTCAAAGCCATTGTGCAGCATTGTCCCAACATGCCGCCTGCCATGCCTACTCTCTCCTGTCTGTCATGTTAAGACAGCAGACACAATTTACTTTCTGTTTCTATCAGATTAAACCCTCTAAAGTATTCAGTTTTATCACTAAATTCAGATCTTTAAAACATCTTACTCAGATCAAAAGCCTTACAAAGAATTTTTTATGAAGATGTCTGTCGGAGGAAGCCAGGCTATGAGTGAAAGCCCTAAACCAAAGATCGGGCTGGCATTGAAACCTTTGTCTCCATACACCCTGGTTGAAGTACCAGTGGGATATCTGCTAGCATGCAGAGGCAGACATCCCTGTTACAATGCTGTCATTTCTCTTCCCTCCCATCAGCATCCTATGTGTTGGATCAACCCATCCTCTCCTCCCTCCTCCCCTCTCCCGCCAAACTCATTCTTTACCATCCCATGTTTCCTGTCAAGGATCCTGAGCTCCACAGCGATGCATCCCTGTGCCCCAACACAGCGACCGGGGATGACATCCACCTTACATCTCACTCTAGGAAATCTATTAACAGATTTCTGTTTTTCCTTTCCATTATTCTATTGTTTTATGTTTCTTCCCTTTGTTCCTCTCCTCCTTCTCTAACTCCCCATCCTTCTCTGTTTGCGTTTGTTTATTTTTGATTTCCTGCCCTGTGAAGTGGCCGAATCAAGTACCTCGATATGTATCAGATGCTGCTCCACATGTCCCCACCCTTAGGTTTGGGAAAGAAATGTCCACCAAGAGTCGCCTACAAGGTAGACCCCCCTCTTCCTCCTCCTTCTTCCCTGTGCTCAATAAATTGTCTCCCATTGGCGTAAACTCAAGCCAGTGTCTATGCTCTGCAGTGTTTTTTCGTACTTTGTTTTGCTAGTGCTCTGATATTTTTGGTGTATGCCCCTATTTACTGTCTCTACTGTTTCTTTGACAATAGCTGCTTGTGTGGGCTAATGCCCATCGCTAATGATAGTAACATAGAGCTTATCTAAGAAGACTGAAAAGTCATGTTAATTAAGATATTATGTTTATGGAGGAAATTTGCTCCCTTATATCACTATTTCCTTTGAATGGTACGCCCCAGCTCGGGTTTTATTCTGTGGAGCAGTGTGTATGCGTGTGTGTGTTTATGTTGCTTTTCTCTGGGAGTAATGTGTGCTTTTCACTTTGTGGTCCAGTCTTTGCAGCCCTTTCCCTATCATTCTTTTTCTCATTTCATCTCAGTCTGTCCACTGTTGGAAATATTTGTGTGTGCTTGTGTTTGTCTTTGTGTTAAAATATAAGTGCTGCACAGCAATTACAAAAATATGCCAATGTGATTTGTTTTCGCTGAATATTGATTGAGATTAATGAGAAATAGACCACATTAGCATGTGATCTGTATCTGGATTTTATCCGAATCAGGAACAATGCATGTTAATGCAAAGGCACACAGAATGCAATCGTCATCATCAACATCCAGCAGTGGTCTAGCTCACATTGTTATCAGATCTCAACCAGGAGTAAATTACATTTTTACAATGTTATCACATTCTTAAGAACAACAAGTTGAAAGGTCACCTTACTCTTGTTTGGTGATTAATTCAGAAGGATCATCTAGTGGGGGGTCAGCTATAACATGCAAGATGAGGGTCATGTGATGAGGAAGTGGAGCTAGCAGCAGTCCTAGCAAACTTCTCCACTGGCTCTGATTAGCTTCTTACACTATATGTAATGTTAACCTAGTCAGCAAGGTTACAAAAAAGTAGCCTAAAGGTGCCATAGCCACCTTAGCTCTGCCATCAGTGTATGAATATGTGTGAATGGGTGAATGTGACATGTAATGCAAAGCGCTTTGAGTGGTCAGAAGACTAAAAAAGGCACTATACAAGTACAGTCCATTTACCATTTATATGCCAGTTTCATCCAAATTAAAGCACACTGGGTGCATATGCTATGTGCATGGAGATCTATTCAGAATGTAAGCAAACTAGAGATGATAACACCTGATTTGATCAGATAACAAATCTAGTTGCAGATTGAATGTTTATACTAGGTGTAAATGGGGTCTTATGAAGTCCATATGGACACAGTGTAGTGTATCCAAAATTTATCTGTTAGGCTTTAAAAATGTTTACAAATAAGGCCTAGGCCTATCGGCGATTGCTGACAGACATTAATGACGTTGAGCTGACATCGTCATCAAATTTGAATTTTGCTTTTTCTTCTCTTCTCCCCACACACTCACACAACCCTCTACCCCTCTGGTCTCTCTGCAAACACACCGGCTTGCCCCTCCTCTCTCTGTCTCTCCTCCCCCACCCACCATTTGCTCCACTTTCTCCATCAGCAGTATGTTTTGTAAAGGTGCCTAAAAGACACAGAACTTTTTTCCGTATTATTCCACCACCACCACGCGCGAGCACAACCCTAATAAGACCTGAGATCTCATTGACCCTGAATTTTTAGACAAGCATTCTGTCTAAACCAGCTCCTTTACTGTGTTGTGTGTTTGTGTGTGTGTATATGTATGTGAAGGTGAGTGTGTGACCACATGCAAATTAGCATGCGTGTGTGTGTGTGTGTGTGTGTGTGTGTGCCCCTCAACTTTCCATCCCTGTCTCATTCTGACTCTGGTCTTTCTTACTTTCTGCATTGCCACTGATAGCACATGTAGGTGAATGCTTTTTGTGTTCAGGGGAGCTCAACTCTTAAAGCAACAGTCCCACAGCATTCTGGATCCGTGTAGTTGTGCCAGTAGACCTATATAAGCCAAATCTTCCAGCTAAGGCTGCCCAAGCTTGGTGGAATGGACACTCTTTATTGCTAACTGCCACTGTACATGAAGAGCATACTCAGTCTCCTCATCTCCAAGTTGATGATTGTTAGGATGGCAACCACAGAGTCGAGCTCCTGCGACTGTCGAGGCACCTTCATGGTTATGCGTTACATGCCTTGTCTCACCTTTTTTGCGGTCAATGTCAGTCTTGCAACAGTGCACTTTGACTTGCAGTGTAGTGCATACCGTAGCCAAAAGCAGTGAATGTGAATGTCTGTACGTACATGTGGAGAAGGCTTTTTGTGTGCTGAACTGATTCTCCAAAGCATTTTACCAATATGGCCAAACTTGCACTTATTTTTTTTTTAAAAGTTTGCAAGAGAGTGAATATGTGGAGGGTATTGGATCACAGCAGCATACAGATAGATTTCTCTGGGTGAACTGAATGTTCTGATCAGGCTGTTTGCTATCACATAGTGATCTAAAGTCTCTCTGTCTCCACTCATCTTCTGTCCTTAGCGCCTCGTCAAAATGAACATGCCCATTGCTGATGACAACACCGTCCACTTCACCTCAACCCTGATGGCCCTGATTCGCACTGCCCTGGAGATTAAACTGGCCTCAGGTCAGAGAAACACACCACACATCATTAGAAGAGAACAAAAATGAGTGGAATATTAATAATAAGAATAATAAAACTAATGTTAAGTCTTTCTCTCTGGTTTTACGTCCTAAGAAAAGACAACAATGTATGAATAAGGTTAACCCTGCATCGCCTCGAGTGTGATTAAATTGAACTGAATGTACATGTACATTACTCAGCGTGGTGAATGACACTGGGACTGTAAAGCATCCTAAGAGGATTTAAAACTAGGGCTGACCCCCAATAGTCGAAGGTTCGATGCTTCGATGGGCGGAGCCTGATTCGACTGTCAATCTCACAGTCGTAGCTTCGCAGCGTAAAAAGGATCATGCCATTTTGGCGATATGGAGGTGCTCAACATCTTTTACATAGAACTACCAGTTTTCTCCCAATTAGTTAATATACAGCCTATTACAATATAAATTTCAAAGTTTAATGCTGTAAATAAACATGTAAAAAGACAAAAACTTTCAATAAATGTTTTTAAAGTGCCTGAATAAATCCAAAGTTGTAACCCTAACCCTGGGTCGTCAGTGTGCATGTGTAGCTGTGTGTGTAGAATATGTGGTGGCTGGTGACAGAGCAAATGATACATAATGATCTACAGTCTTTCCAGGCCGCAAGCAAGAGCAGAAAAGGCAGCATATGTAGTAGGAAAATATTAAACTGTATTACTAAGGCACATTTCACCAACCAAACTATGAAAGGGGGATACTTATTCATGATTAGATGCAGAGTAGATGACATTCACGTTCAGACAAGGGTTATTATAGTTTGGGATTTTTCATTAGATTTTTTTTTCGTTTTGACTTTTTTTTTTCAATTTAAGTATAGTTTTAATGAGTTTTAAACATGGATTTGCTTGTTTAGTTCAGTTTTTATTTTTGGAAATGCTTAGTTTTAGTTTAGTTTTTATTTGTTTCAGTTTTTTTAGTCTTTTTCCCTGCATGATGCCAGGCGAGGGGCTTGGACTAAAACTGCTACAGCTAAGAAATTGGAAGATAGAGCTCGCTGCCATCCGTTAGCGCCCACTACAGAAGAAGGTAACCCACCTTTTCAATGTTGATTTTTTTTTCTTTCCTGAACTCACATCTAACTTGCTGGCCAAGGACGGACTGTTTTCTTTGTCTCTCTTTTTATTTTTGTGTGACAAAACACTTGTGGATCGTGAGAAGAGATTGTTGTTCACAACTGAACAAAACTCCACGTCTGCAGAAGAAGAACGAAATGTGTTTAATTGAGAAAAGGATAACTGCTGAGACCCACTTTCTCAACCCGTTTGAAGTCGACTTGGCTGTTTTCTTCTTGCTTCTACCAAAGAATCAGCTCACCGTGACCCCGGTGCCATACCGCAGCTTCGTCAGAATCCCACCTGAGAAACAAAATAGGAATCGGCAAATCAGAATTAAAAATCTAAGCCAAGAAAATTGTAATTTGTCCATCTCTAGAATAGCAAAATCAAGAAAATCATTTCTTTCTCAATGAAAGACTCGACATTTATCTGATGTCTATATGATTAACATCATATGGAAATCTGAAAAGGGTTTCAAAGGTGTCTGGTGTAGACAGGATGTTAGAAATTGCAGCTTTAACAAATAAGTTTGCAATGCTCTAATAGACTTTTTAGAAAGCTTTGTGCTGTACTGGGCATGTCTGCTGGATTCTGTTTCCTGGCGTCACTGCCCCTATTGTATCTGCACTTTTAATGAGGATTTCTCTCTGTGCCTCGTCTCATTTACTGCTTTGCTTGATTTGCGTTGTAAAATTAGAAGAAACTAGTTGGAAGAGGTTTTTTTCACTGTCTCTCACAATTCCCTTTTTAATTTAAAAACACAGTATATTGTGCTGCTGTGGTGGTTGATAATTGTTTTAATCAAAGAGGTCTCTATCTCTCTGTGGTTTTCAAGGCATGGTAGCCCAGCGATTATCTGACGCTGAGTTAAAGAAGGAGCTGTCTACAGTGTGGCCCAACCTCTCTCAAAAGACCATGGACCTGTTGGTGACGCCACATAAACGTAAAGATTTCACCATTATCTACATTTTGAACTTGGATGAGCTGTGCTTCAAAGTCCTTATGTACTTGTCACAACCCAGCACTTAAGGCTTTTAAGGCTAAACAGTCACAGCAGGGATTGCCACACTGCTAAAGAGAAGTTCTTTATAATGTAGGATAACACATACATTATATCAATGGGAATGTTTTTTACACTGTGTTTAAAGCTTTTGAGAAAATCCTTCACTATAAATAGTGTCTTTTCTTCACTGAACTCACTAACTTAAGAAAAAACTGATGACCTCAAACATAAAAAGAGAAAAAATTGTATGTTTCTGAACTAAAGTTATCTAGGATCTGCTTTTAACCTACTTCAGAGACTGCTGGCGCGCTCTTAAATATAAGAGCATTTTAAGCTGCAAGAAATGTGATAAAAAGCTTTTATTCTTGTCGAAGTAAAAGTGAAGGGTTTTTACCTTTAGCCATCTGATAAGTACTGCCCCAGTGGCTGAATATAAGTGCATTTACTCAAGTAATGTACTTAAGTAAAATACAAGTACCTCAAATTTGTACTAAAGTCTTTTCTGTTCATTCCACTTTCTACTTGTACTCCACTACATTTACCCACTACATGTAAATACAGTTTTTTTTATTTCACTGCAACTATTTGACAGCTTTAGTTACTAGTTACTTTACAAATTAATATTTTTGCCTACAAAACATATGATCATACATAACCGTTTATACAGGTGAAGCTGATTTAATTGACTAATCAATTAGTTGACTGAAAATTAATTGGCAACTATTTTGATAATCATTTGTCATTTTTTAATGCAGTAACATTTCACGGTTCCAGCTTCACAAATGTGAGGATTTCCAGGTTTTCTTTTTTTATATTTTTTATATTTGAGGTTTGTGCCGTTGATTGGATAAAACAAGCATTGTGATCACTTTGGGCTCTAGGTAAATGTTATTGCATTTTTTCACTATTTTAAGAATTTTTTCAAACCAAATAATCAATCAATACAGGGAGAAAATAATCAGCAGATTAATCCATAATGACCCCTAAACATATTGTTCAAAATGAGCTCCACCTCTACTACAAAAGTAAAATCCTGCTTTTACATTAAAGCACATATAATAATAATCTAATGATATAATATATAATACTATAACATTCACAGAGGAGATTTTTCTGCATTGTACTTTTACTTTGAATGATTTAAGTATATTTTCCTGATTATACTTTTACTTAAGTAAAATCTTAAATGCATTGACATTTGACAATGACATTTACTTGTAACAGAGTATTTTTACAGTGTGGTATTAGTATTTTACTTAAGTAAAGGATCTGAATATTTCATCTGCCACTGATGAGTACATTTGTGTTAGTATGTAGTATGTAGCACCTGTGTGTGTGTGTCCATCGACTTGAGTGCATGCAAAAGACAAGACTTAATGTGCAGTAATGAGCTTTGCTTTTGCTGCCACCTTTTGATAAGAAATGTGTTCACCACCTAACTACACAAAGGCATTTCCAATCAGTCCTTTTGAGATGCTTGTATTGTTTACATTATGTTATGTTATACATAAGTATATATATATATATATATATACATATATATGTAAATCACTTCCTGTGAATTAATCAAATCACTCACTGTAAAAAGTCCTTTTCTAAAAAAAATCTAAACATTAGGGAGACAAGCAGTTAGAGGAGGGAGGAATGAGTCAGTAGAATCTGATCTCCTCTCCTTCACATCACTTCTCCTCTCCTCACCTCCTCAGCCAATGAACTGACAGTAGGGAAGGTTTATGCGGCCCTAATGATCTTCGACTACTATAAGCAGAATCGATCAAGGAGGCTGCAGCTGCTGCAGCAGCAGCAACAACAGAGCGCATCAGGCTCCCAGGTACAACATTTACAC
Source organism: Micropterus dolomieu (assembly GCF_021292245.1). Taxonomy (NCBI): domain Eukaryota; kingdom Metazoa; phylum Chordata; class Actinopteri; order Centrarchiformes; family Centrarchidae; genus Micropterus; species Micropterus dolomieu. The sequence continues at coordinate 2,083,218 of NC_060170.1, read as the reverse complement.
CACACATGCGTGCACACTACACACACACACACACACAATGTACACAAATATTGGATGTGCAAACCTGAATGCATGCTCCCATATATATTATGCTTGCACACACTGATACACACTTTTGCTGTATGCCTGCATGCATGCACACATGCAAAGAAGATGCTTTTGTATCCACTAGCCATTCACTGGTGGATTACAGAATCTATCAACCGCTTTCCCAATTTATTATTGTCAGTATAAAAGCATCCATTGATTGGTTACATGCTAAAGTAGCTTGTAATAAAGGCACACATACTAGCAGCAAAAGAGGAACCTGCATTTGGCTGCTGGCTGGTGGTTATTTGCAACCTTGCACATCTACTGTACTGGTGCATGTTTGTTTCTGCACACACAGACACTCACAGATATAATAAATACAAGCATGACTGCGAGAGATTAATATTCTGGCCCAAGTCTCCATATCTGGGTGGCACCAGCCCACACTGTGAGACCTGGCACCAACAATATTCTGCCTGCTGCCTCTGAATGTCTTCAGCATGTTGCCATCCATCTCTCCTCCACAGTGCAAGGTCGGGGCTCTGTTTAAGCCATTGCTGCCTCTGACTCACATGCAGGAGAAAGATCTGCCTATGATGTTAAACAGTGTGGAGCCTCCCAGCATGCTTCAGCCCCAGCCCAAATCCCATGCCAACTTCCAGCCACAGACCGGACCTAGCTCCAACTCCCTCAACAATGGAGGCACGCTGTAAGTTCAACGCTTCAGGAACTAAAATCTCAGTTACAACATAAAAACTATATCCCTGCTCTCTTAGTAAATCAGTTACTGAATAACACGCAGATTGCAAATGCAAACTCAAGAATCCCCAGACCTGAATCTAATTGCCCCTGAAAAGTAGGTGGAATTTGCAACCCGCCTGACAATTTTTGTGTTTCTAAGTTTTAAGGTTTTTGCCACACAAACACGTTTTAGCAGCTAAAAATAATAAGAAATGTTCACAGAGTAAGTAAGGACTTACTATGACTAATTGTAAACAAATCACATGAGTGTATTCCCACATTGGTGGCAAGTAGGACATAACCAACCGGGCTTGACCGACTTGTTAATCCCTGTAAGTGAGCCACTGCTGAGAGCTTCCACACATGTTCTCACAAGTTGAGGCAATGACATCACATGTGTCAGACTGTTTAAACTTAAAGGTCCAGTGTGTAATATTTTTTTAGGATCTATTGACAGAAATGCAATATAATATCCATAACTTATGTTTTCAGTGGTGTATAAAGACCTTACATAAGGAACCGTTATGTTTTTATTACCTTAGAATGAGTCATTTCTATCTACATAACTGTGGGTCCCCCTTACATGGACGTCACCATGTTGTGCCACCATGTTTTTAATACAGTAGCTGAAAATGGACAAACAGCACTTCAGAGCGCGTTTCGTCACCATGTTCTTCTTCTTCTACTTGTAGAATTCTGGTTACCAAAAAAACAGAGTGACGTTCTTCTTCTTCTTGTGTGTTCGAAGAAGAAGAAGAAGTAATAATATACAGCAGGTCGCTGCAAATAAGTATTCCTTCACAGCAATTGTTTTTATACATAAAAGCTTGATTTATACTCCTGTGTCGGGTAACCATGCATTTATACTTGGGCGTTGGTGTCTCCGTCATTCTGCAATTACACCCCCAAACACTAGTTGGCGTTAGCGCTACAGCGTCCACTGTGTTGACTTTTGCTGGCCAAGCAGGCTAACTTCCTTTTTAGCCCTCCGCTAACGTGAATGAGGGGAAAATTGTATACGTGTCACTTTTCAAATGTTATCAACTGAATGGATCACATTCTGATACTGAAACGAGTCATTTTGCTCTGTTTGTGACAGTAAAATGTATTGATCGACTGTGCTACAGCCGCTGGTTTGCCGGTAGTAAGATTTACTTCAAAGCACGGGGCACTTCCTGTCGGCTCGGAGGCATTGAGGGGCTACAAAGCCGACCAATCACAATTCTTACAGTCCTCGTCGCCTCAACGTGTAGTTACACTTTTGAGGAGGTGCACGTCAGGCTACGGCTTAGGCGCGACGGCTTAGGGTACGGGGCAACGCAGAGGCTATGCCGTCGATTTGACGCAGAAGTATAAATTGCACTTTAGATGTTTGGTGAGAATATAAGGCATAATATTTAAACTTCATTTTATGGTGGTTTGGTTAGCTCAGTTGGTAAAGTGCAAGATTCTCACTTACAAGGTTGCGAGTTTGATCCCATGTCGGAAGAATTTTTTTTTCCCTCTTCAACAAACTGATCCGCAGTGTGTGTGTTTCGGTGTTTCAAAGTATTTAATTATTTATTTTGCTGCTAACGAAGCACCATAATTTGGCCGTGGGCCAGATGTTATTGCTGGAAGGCAGTTTTAGCAAGGGTCCATAATCACAGATAGAATTAACATATTTCCCATGTTGTAAAATGCTTTTGTAAACTGTATCTCTTATGTAGTTTATAATAGACTGTGGTGCAGAAACAGTGACGTCATGGTTTCTTGGCTGTTTGTTGGCTTACATTTTCCATGTTATCTGTCAGTTGCCAAGGCACAATAACATATGGTTTTACTGAATAATTAAGTAAATATAAGTTCTTAATATACACTCACCTAAAGGATTATTAGGAACACCTGTTCAATTTCTCATTAATGCAATTATCTAATCAACCAATCACATGGCAGTTGCTTCAATGCATTTAGGGGTGTGGTCCTGGTCAAGACAATCTCCTGAACTCCAAACTGAATGTCAGAATGGGAAAGAAAGGTGATTTAAGCAATTTTGAGCGTGGCATGGTTGTTGGTGCCAGACGGGCCGGTCTGAGTATTTCACAATCT
>NC_060170.1:2066595-2080259 GCF_021292245.1 Micropterus dolomieu | reverse complement strand
CTGATGAGTCTCGATTTCTGTTGAGACATTCAGATGGTAGAGTCAGAATTTGGCGTAAACAGAATGAGAACATGGATCCATCATGCCTTGTTACCACTGTGCAGGCTGGTGGTGGTGGTGTAATGGTGTGGGGGATGTTTTCTTGGCACACTTTAGGCCCCTTAGTGCCAATTGGGCATAGTTTAAATGCCACGACCTACCTGAGCATTGTTTCTGACCATGTCCATCCCTTTATGGCCACCATGTACCCATCCTCTGATGGCTACTTCCAGCAGGATAATGCACCATGTCACAAAGCTCCAATCATTTCAAATTGGTTTCTTGAACATGACAATGAGTTCACTGTACTAAAATGGCCCCCACAGTCACCAGATCTCAACCCAATAGAGCATCTTTGGGATGTGGTGGAACGGGAGCTTCGTGCCCTGGATGTGCATCCCACAAATCTCCATCAACTGCAAGATGCTATCCTATCAATATGGGCCAACATTTCGAAAGAATGCTTTCAGCACCTTGTTGAATCAATGCCATGTAGAATTAAGGCAGTTTTGAAGGCAAAAGGGGGTCAAACACAGTATTAGTATGGTGTTCCTAATAATCCTTTAGGTGAGTGTATCTACCTAAAGATACCTTTCTTTACCGGCTACTCTGCAGTCTCAGAAGATGACACGTTTTGCCCTATGTCAGCCAGCATAGCTGTCCTACTCTGTTTGAAGGTGCGGTAGACTAGACAGTTGGTTGCAATTTGCAACCTCACAGCTAGATGTCACTAAATCTTACACACTTAACGTTTAAAACATAATGTGTTATTAAAGCTGCAAGCAGCGTTGGGCGGGCCCTCGCACATTTAGCGTGTTGGGGCTCGACGCTGCCGCGGTGCATATTCTGGGGCTCTGCCGGTGCGGCTGTGAATTTGCTATGCGGTTCGAACGCTGCATGAAGGTGTTATACCTCACTTCCTGTGTCCCCTTAGTGGCACTACATAGCACTTGGCGCTATGAATATAAATCAGTATTGGCATGTAGATGTCTTCGGAGTGGGAGAGTTATCAAGCACGTAAAGTTTTGTTCAGATGTGAGCATGTACACTGAAGTTACAACAACTTCCTGTGTCACGGCGAAGAGTTGATCTTTGACGCCACGCCAGACACGCCAACAGATAGCACAACTTTTCATCGTCAATGCCTTTAGAAGGCACAGCAGTAATTTGAGTTTGTTAAAGTACGGAGTGTGTAAATCATCCAAAAATGGCCGTAAAATTCAAAATGGCCGACTTCCTGTTGAGGCATTGACGATGAAAAGTTGTGCTATCTGTGACTTTTCGTCAGTGGGCGTGTCCGTGGCGTGGATTGGATTGGATGCGCATAACCGCTAAGTAGTAGGTAGTATAAATCGACAGAACAACAGTGCCGGTGTTGATCTGCCTCTGAGACGGGAACGATGAAGTAACAGAACCTGAACATGTCTGAAGAAAAGCGACAGCCAGCATGCTGGTGTTCCTGCGTTTATTTCTGTATTGGTATTTCTGTATGAAAGTGGTTGTGTTTCGGATTATGCTCGCTCATGAGTTCAAGCGAGCACGCATACGAGCACACACCTGGTTGCAATCTTAGAACCACACCGCTAGTGGCCGCTGAAAACTACACAATGCCCCTTTAATTTCCTGCATTCAGGTGAGAATTTCTGCACCAATTTATGGGGTAAATTTCTTATTATATGAAGGGAAACACAAAATTCATGTGGCAGGTGACAATTAAAAATATAAATAGAATAGAATATAATGTAGTGAGACATTCTTTATTGCTTTTAAATGTTTTTCTCCTGTAGATCTACACATTTTATATATATAAAAAAAAATCACAATAATAAAAAGAAAATAAAATCAGACAGACTTTAGTGTAGACAACATAAATATACACTATGAACAAAAACAATATAGACATATTGACAAATTGTGCAATGAAGCATAGTGCAAAGGATGTATGAAAGTATTTTGTGCAGGAGTAATGACTTGAGGTAGGTGGATTTAGTATATAGTATTTACAATATAACATTATGAACAGCACTGAAATAGAGAATGGTGAATAAATATTAAGTGTTAGCCCATAAACAGGTGGCTGATTAGAGACAGAGTTACTGGGTTATTGCACAGGAGTTGTTCCTGACTCAGAAATCAGCTGTTCATCAGAGAAATGGCTTGTGGGAAGAAACTGTTCCTAAGTCTGTTGGTTTTGGCGTACAGTGCTCTGTAGCGCCTACCGGAGGGGAGGAGCTAGCCGGATGAGGCCGATGACGTTGTGTCGTCAGCAAACTTAAATATCTGTTCTGACATGTAAAGAAAAAAAAGTCGTAATATTACGAGACTAACGTCATTAGCCTATTTAAAGAGAATATTATTTTCCTTAATATATTACTACATTCCCTATACTGCATTACGTTCCTGATTCGCTGTTAGTATCCCCTTGACCGTCTAACAGACGCAGAACAGGATGAGACGAGGAGGTGCTCATGCCAGGGAAAACGAAACTAACCGACATCATCTGGGATCAGGCAGAAATCTCACGACAAAACCACACACGTTAACTTCAGCACCTCTGATAAAGTGTCGCTTACAATCCCCAACAGAGCAAGTCAGTTTAGTTTTTAACATTACATTTTTATAACCTGCTGAAACTTCTGTATATGTCCACTTTGGCACAAACTGTCTGCGACTCACAGCACGAGGTGGGTCCACATCACTCGCTGGTGTTGCAGTAAATTTTCTTTCAGGGTAAGTCCGACAGCGGAATATCCTCCTTTTAAATGTGAAACCACTGCGATAACAAGACGTTCATGGTGTATTCCTCAGAGAAATAAATAATAATAAACACAGTAATACCAAGAAAGAGAGCGTCAATTTTCCAGAGTTGACTCAGAATCAGAAGGAGCTTTATTGCCAAGTAGTGTTTTACACATACATGGAATTTGCTTTGGTGTTAAGGTGCTACACCAAAGCAAATGCCATGTGGGTAAACTTTTACAGGTGATACTCTGACTTCCTGTTCCCATGAAGGCTGCACGTGTCACGGTTTGTCGTGGCGAGCAGGTTGTAGGACCCAAATGCAGGACACAGATAGTGCAGGTATAGTTCAAGGGGTTTTGATGAACAAACAAAAGGCGAGCTCACTTGCAAACAGAGTGGCTGAATCCAAAATCACACAGTCCAAGAAAACGAAGGTGATCCAACAGAATAATCCAGAACAAGTGTAAATCCAAAAACTGACAGAGAATAAGCAAGACGAGACTAAGCAGACAACGCACAGAAGCATAAGGTAACAGGAGGTAATGAGAGAAACACCAGGTATATATACAGGGACTAACGAGCAGGGCGGGAGCTCCGCAGGTGACAGACATGAGACTAACGAGGCAGGCAGAGAGATAGCAGGGAAGACAGAGAGAGGCAGGCAGAGACAGCAAAGGGGAACAAAGAGGCAGGCAGGCAGGCAGGCAGGCAGGCAGGCAGGCAGGCAGGCAGGCAGGCAGGCAGGCAGGCAGGCAGGCAGGCAGGCAGGCAGGCAGGCAGGCAGGCAGGCAGGCAGGCAGGCAGGCAGGCCAGAATAAAAACACTAAGACACAAAACTAGGAGCTAAGACACAGGGCTGAGATGCAGGAAACAATTAATTAAAAAAGTAACTAACTCACTTTTACTCTGAGTAAATTTTAAATGAGCTACTTTTTACTTTTACTTGAGTAGATTTTTATAACAGTAACTTTTCTTGTACTTAAGTAAGAGTTCATCAAAGTAATCGTACTTTTACTTAAGTAGAATATTTTTGTACTCTTTCCTCTGCTGGGTTGTAATAGTATGAGGGGCCGTACAAGCCATAATCTATTATGGGGTGACTGTTGCTCAGGAGGTAGAGCGGGTTGCCAGTAAATTAGAAGGTTGGCTGTTCAATCCCTGGCTCCTCCAGGCTGCATGTATCTTGTCCTTGGGGCGGCTGTGGCTCAGGAGGTAGAGCGGGTTGGCCGTTAATCGGAAGGTCGGCGGTTTGATTCCTGGCTCCCCCTGGTTGCGCGTCGAAGTGTCCTTGGGCAAGATACTGAACCCCGATTTGGCGGCTGTTCCGCCAGTGTATGAATGTGAGTGAATGCTAGTTTCTGTTTGAGCACTTAGGCTCAGTGTATGAATGTGTGTGACTGGTGAATGCAGATGTAGTGTAAAAGCGCTTTGAGTGGTTGAAAAGACTAGAAAGGTGCTATACAAGTACGGACTTTACATACTGTGGTACTGTTGGTTTTCTCCAGGGGAAAACCCCGAATTTCCCCTGGTGGCCGTTCTGCCAGTGTGTGAATGTGAGTTTCTGTTTCAGCAGTTAGGCTCAGTGATTGAATGGTGAATGCAGATGTAGTGTAGAAAAATACGGAGCATTTAGTCTGGACCTCTCACATACCTTTATTCTCCTTTCACATTCATACATTTTCACTCTCACATACATATGTTCTCATTTCACATACAAATACAAATTTTCACACACATTCATATATTTTCACTCTCATTCATATATTTTAATGCACATATTCACACATTTTGCTCATGCACAGTTAATGTTTACATTTAACATTATATATAATATATGCATGTAAGACAAGAATATATGCATGTGTGAGACAAAGGTATAGTGGAAAAGGAAGGTAGGACATTTATCGCGCAATGATTGGCTGAGAAGCTCGAGTCTGGTCTGGGGAGGGGGCAACGAGAGCATGATTGACATCTGCATACAGCACGTAAATCTTCCTGAACCAGCCGTCCTCTAGTCAGCTCCGATGGCTCGGTCATCTCCGAGCTGAGGTTATGGCTTCCACAAGTTCACCAGGAACTCCTAAATAGCAAGTAAGTCTGTTTCTCTCAGCTGTTGTTTTCTCACATAGAACTGGGCTGGGTTAGAGTTAATGGTAACTTTTAACTGACGTTGTGCTGGTCTGGCAGAAGCCAGCTGGAACTAACATTAGCGCTAATGTTTGCTAATAACTTTCGTGAAAGCTAACAATAAGTTTAAAACTGATGGAATGTCTTGGGTTATGGAACAGTATGGAACTTTGTAACTCTGAGAAATTTTTTCTATTAACACTTTCTTAAGGTACTTTAGGTGCGCTAACATGTTGTGGATATTAACTAGCAACTAACTTACATAATTTTAACGCCATCAGGATGGTACATGTTAATTGTTAACTAACGTTAGCCTGTAATTCTCCTGTCAATCACAACATGTGCATGACAGGAGATGTATTACTGCATGTGACCACTGCATGACCATCAGAAAGCTTTCTTGGCAGGCAGAAGACTGACGTTGTAACGTTATGCTTTGAGTTTATGAGCAGAGAGTAAGTTGGCCACTGACTGAACTTTAACTCAAAACAACGCTATTGTATATTACATGAAATGCTTGCCATTTTGGCCAGTTTGAATAATTAAAAAAATGACAAGGACATAATATTTTTTCCAGTTTGGGACCTATGGATGTACAGAGTTGCTCATAGTAGCTCAACTATGTGGTCTGTATTTTTATACAATAATCTTCAACAAAATTGTTTGTTGATAGCTAAACTCAGGCTGATGCAGATGACCAGTCCAATACATTTTACTATGTACACAGTTACATGTGGAGACATTCATCATGCATTGTGGTCTCATGCAAATATTTACTGTTCTAAAGGAATTATGAATTAAATTCTATTGTTGCAGTGCATCAACCTAATAATGAAAGCCATATCATTTTTACATTGTTAAACACACAGTATCTTGTGCAGTATCACTGTTGTTGTTTTCAGATAAAACAGTGGTGGGCTGCCTTGACCAACGGTAACGCAGTAGCTACACTCGCACAGAATAGCTGGAGAAAGGACTTCACTCTGCCTCATCTTGTCTCTTCATCTCTACACCAAAACAGTTTACTTGTGTGTGGCTTCTTTTTTCCAAAAAATTATACACTACATTGGTTGTATAGGTTTGTAAATGTTTTTGTACAAGTTTTTGTGACTGATTTTTCTTTGCTCTGTTTAATTCAGGTGAAGACTGGTGTAGAATGGACATTAAGAGCTTTCTGTATTGGGCTGGCCTCACTATCAATGCGGTAATCCCCCTTCACTTTTCCAGCAGCTGGTAAACAACACAACACTTTAGCTGCAGCCTTTATTCTCTGACAAACCGGAACTTACACTGTACATTTACTGCAGAACTTCTCTGCTCACCTTTTACTCAGCTCTGCTGTATTTACTTGTTGCTCGCTCTCTCGCTCAGCCACACACTCGCTACGCTCATCATAAGAAGTGACTCTTCAATGACTGCAAGTGGTGGGATAACGCTACAGGACAAGAATACAAAAAAAATCCCTCTTTGGGTATATTTTGGGTTTAGTCCCTATGATGAAGGTAAGCCAGCCAACTCAGATCATTATATCGATTAGGGCTGCAACTAACGACTATTTTGATAGCCAATTATGCTATGGATTATTGAAATTAATAATCGACTATTTGGATAACAATTCGCAAAGTTACACAATGCCTCTTATTTAGCTATCAGCTTTTAAATTAAACTTGAGGTTGTTTTAGGCATGTGCTAATTAACAGTCAAGACAATAAATTGAATACTGCTTTCAAAAATACATATATTAATGAACATTTCTGCTACAGCAACAGAAAGTTCAGCTGAAATCCAGTCCTCATGGACCAAACAGGTATATACAGTAAGAAATAACTGTGTGTGTGCGCAGCGCTGTGCAAGCACTCATCTAAACATCTGATCTGCTGTCTAGTGACTAGTGACCAATAATAGCAATTTTGTATTAGACAGCATTTCACACAAGTTTATACAGTTTCCCCTAACTCAACAACTCACAAAACTCCATGATCTTTTTAGGAAGTCTGGTTCAGATTAGCAGCCACCTCGTGCATAGACGGAAGAACTTTTTTTTTTTCTTTAGAAAGTATTAAATTGTCCAGTGTTCTCTAATCTTGTGCACTCGGCATCAACACGTTCTCAAGCTGGAAACGTCGCCATGAGCGATGCATCGTTTAAGATTGTAAAATTAGGGCAAGTAAATGAACAGGACCGTTGTGTATCACAATTATTTTCTACTCTGAACGCCATTAACAATCAATTTATTGACCAAGGGAAATTGTATAGAAAACGTTACAGCTCATAACATGACTTTAGCGCTAAACTAGCTTTCTAACTAGCTTACCGAGACGAGTCTTCATCATCCAGTGAGCCACAACTTTACGTGCCTCCTCTTCTGATGCTCCGGTGTTGCCAGGAAAGCTCAGCTTTGCAGATGCAGCAAGTTGACCTTTTTGGCTATGCGAAGAGTGAAATGCTCCCACACTTTAGGTTGTGAAGGTGTTAATACCAGCGCTGACATTTTGTTGTTTTAGTAACTTTCTTGTAATATCACATCACAATACCAGCAAGACATGTCTAAGTAGCCTAACTTCTAGGGGTGTGACGAGATCTCGTGCCATGGGATCTTGCGAGATTAAATTGTGACCAGCTGTCTCGCGAGACTCAAGCAAATTACATTTTTCACACGCTGTCAAGCCACACATTAATTTTCTCACACAGTGAAATACAAATGTATAACTAATAAGATAGACTCGCAGAGCTAATCAACTCCGCCCAACCGATGCCACACGCCCTGATCAACTGAACCCGCTCCCGCTGTGAGTCCTGCCAGCTGTGACAAGTTGTAACATAGCTGGTAGAGTTTTGCAACATAAACATCTAAAAAACTGAAGCGCAACCTTGCTCTGTTTGGGACTGTGAGTACTTCATGAGCTGCTGAAGTTAAGGTGTGTGTGGATTTGTGGTGTGATTTCTGCCTGATCAGAAGTGTTTCAGTGAACATGAGCAGAAAATCTGCTGAAACACAGTAGCTATTAAAGTCCTGGAGTTTATAAATGTATTAAAATTAAATAATTTATCATTGAGGTGAAAAGGTGCCACAATCACATTTAAAGATGTTACTTCCCCAAACAAAGACTCAAAGAGGAAGGAAGACTAAATCATAAAACAGCAGGGATGATATTGATCTACAGGAGAAACAGATCTGATAGCAGCACAGAATGAGAGCTGCACTGACTTATATTCTGTTATAGTTAGTTACCTGCCACCTGAATTTTGTGTTTCTCTTTACATAAATTAAAATAAAAAACAGGTGCAGAAAAATTCATCAGAATGCAGGAAGTGCCTAATACTCCTTTTCATAGAATTCAACATTAAAGTTTTCTCGACTCATCTCGATCTCATGATCCCAATCTTGAATCTCGTCTTGTAGGTTAAGTGTCACACCCCTACTAACTACATATTATGCACACAGCGTTGTAGGCTTTTCCAATAAACGGAAAGCGGACTGCTATTTGCTATTTACGTGTTTCCTGTAGAAACCGACAGCTAGTGAGGGATTTGTCTATTGATCGGTGTAGACAAAGTGCGGACTGATACCAGCTCAGCTTCGTGAGTGGCAGCTGGACTTGAGGACAGACTCCGAGACCGATGGAGGCAAGTCTGACCACTGGGAACACAGTACGAAGATGTTTTTCATGCCGGTTTGGCTCTTGTCACCCCGGGGCTGATGGGGCTGTATTCGGTCCTGTTCGTGTTGTGTTCACTGGGAGGCTGCGGAGTGCAGTTTCGTTGTCCGCTCGCCCGGTGACGCTCCCCACAACCATTTCCCGCCATGTCCCCCTGCTCCTGGCCTGAAAACCTCCAGTGCTTGAGTAAAGGTGTAAACCTAAACACACACTCCGGTGCTCTGAGTTCCCATTACGGGCAGAGTAACCTAGTTTGACCAGTAACGTTAGTTGCAGGCTAACTGAGATAATTAATGGCAGCTAGTTAGCAACAGTTAGCTGAGTTGCTACAGCAACAAGTAAGTTAAAGCCATGTGTCTATCAGGAAACTCTGTAAATCACAGAGGAGCATGGGAACATCAGAGAGAAAAACAGATATTTTCCATCAATATGATCCAGTTTCAGCAAAATCAGTGAATAAAGTTGTGCTTTTGTGCAGTAATCTGTGGTGCCCGATTCTAGAAACACTAATTTTCAGCAGTATCATACAATCAAAGAAAGATTTTCATTGGACACTAAAAGAATTCAGCCCCCCCAGTGCGGGATGATTCATCAACATTTTAAAATCGTTTTCCAGGAAATGACACACTCTAAAATATCAAGAATAGGCTACCTATAAAGCAACATTTTTTGTCATTGATGTGCCAGATCCTGCCATATGACATAGGCCTAGTCCAAGGTATATGATATAAAAACATTTAGGCCTAAACATCGAATTTGATTGCATGGGAATGGGATATTTTATAATTGGATGTTTCTCTAAAAATGCACTGAGCAGACAACGCATCTTTGATACTCTTTTGTCTACTTTTGTTTAGTTACTTTTGTAATCCAAAAATAACTAAAAGTAATCAGGTTACATTACTTTTATTTTCAGGTACTTGGATTACATTACTGATTACGTTTTTTAACAAGTAATTGTACCGGATTACATTCAAGTAACTGCACTTAAGCATCTTTTTTTCTGTCTTTTGTCACAGATGGTACTGATTGATCATGAAAATCCACTTGGAAATGTGTCATCTGTTGTTAAGAACTGGCTGTGGGCAACTGTGATGTCACTGTTTTGGTGTAGGCGCCATCTGTGGGCCAACTTGCACTATTTCAGTTCTACGTTCAGTACATGAGGAGGCACCACACAGAGAGATGGAAAATGTTGGTGTAAAAAAAAAACAACAATATTTTGATAAAGTAGATTTTCACTGTGCACTGTGAGGTGCACTTCCTATTTATCGAGTTTTTTGTGTCTTATATCTACTGTACATCTTTACAGCACAATCCCAGCATTTCTCAAGAATTGGTGAGTAGCCCTGAAGTTTACATCTGTAGATGAAAAACATTTTGGCGGTTGTCAGACACGTGAGATAAACAAGTTGAAATGAACATAAGTTTACTACATCCTTTAAATGGTTGTGGTAAATAATGAAAACTGAAACAACAGACAAAAATATTTATTGAAGAAATACAGTGTAAGATGCAAGGTAGCTGTGAAATTTGCGTATGCAGCCTGCCATGACTCTGATACAAAACAAAAACGACAGTTCTGAATTAAATTATGAAATAGTTTCTTTTAGCCTAACTAAATTTAGGTGCTCAGTAAACTGAGGTTCAGTGGACAGTTCTTATTGCAACCTACCAGCAACTGTATTAATTGAGATCTGGTTTTGACTGATAAACTAATTTAGACTCAGTTGGCCCTATATTTCCAGTACAATATGTGAAACCAATGATATGCTATTATATTATTATTGTTATTATATAATTGCTGTATTATCACAAATATTTTAATAAATTCAGATTACTTTTACTCACCTTTTTTGTTGCAATTATTTATTTACCACTATTTGCCTGTTATTGTGATTGCTGTTATTAGTTTAATATTTATAAGGTGCCTAATAAATAACATTATAGTAATTGCAGTAGCAGAAGGCATGAAGCTGATGGCTCAGTGCAGAGGGGGTGACGACTTCTAGTGGGGCCTTATAGAGTGGGCACTTTTTTCACACTTTACAGCAGACAGGCTGCGAACTGCTTTCACACTGTAGTTCGGTATATCCTGTCTGGACTAGGGGGAAAAATGTATAGGCCTACATTGTTGCATTGTTATTGTAGTCCAGTTCATGTTTATACTGACTTTTTACAAAGGAACAGAGAAAGTAAAACATCAAGTTCCACAGACTCCTTGGCAGTTTTGGTAATTGACGTCCTGCATCATCAGGACCCTTGTGGGGAAATCAAATTCCAGTGACTTTGACAGTTTATGCAGCGCTGTAATGCTTTTGATGTGTATATTTATATATTTATTTATTTATATTGTATATTTTATTGTGTTACAAAGAGCTCATAACTGACAGAAGCATTATTGCCACAATAATTCTTGTGTATAATTAGGCTGCAAACCTACAGCATGTTATGAATAATGTTAAGACTGAAAGGAGGCCTAATGATTGTGGACTGACAAAGTACACTGAGGGCAAGCACAGCGTTTTTAACAGTGACTTGCATATGTGGTTACAAAATGATTTGCATAATAGGCTATACCTATACATGTCTCAAAGATCAATTATAAGCCCAGCAGATGGATTTATTAATGGTTTAGCTTTTGAAATAATGCTAAAATCACAGGCTATATGCTATCATAAAATCCTGTGTGGTTCACTTGCTTTCACATCACTAGTGAGTCGCACCAGAGTCCACTTGAAGCAGACCCAGAGTAGAAATATCTTTAATTTTTTGATCTACATGTAGATATCGATAAAATCGCTTTTAAAAATCATCCTTGCTTTCTTCCTACCCTGCTATTGTTGCCTGTAGGATATCTGTTATCTTAAGATGGACATGTAGCCAACCAAACCACTTGCTTTAATATGAACGGCGCTGCATATGATCAGCCTTCTCCATAACACAGGCAGCCAATACAATATGAGCTTCTCAGCCAATCACTGTGTAACAATTCACCTTACACTAAGACAGCAAGGGAACGTACGTACGCCAAAGATAATGTTACGGGCGGATCTGATACCTGTTTAGGAGATTACATTCGGCAGCCTGCTTACCTTCGTTGAAGAAGCCCTGCCTAAACCAGATAAGCAACTAACTTGCACCTGTACACACTTACAAAAATTATATATTAACGAAAAAAGTCCATAGGATGGGTTTCACAGCGTGTATTTAAAGATATACCAGGTTACACCACGGCGGGATATTAGGCGCTGGAGGCTCGGCCGCACTCCGACGCATCAAACCAACATTACAGACATTATCACCGTTTCCGACATACATTCAGTTCACCCTCCAAACCCCCAATGTCCCAGCAGTTCAAATGTTCATTCCAATAACTTAAATCGTCCGGATGGAGCCAGATGTCCTCCGGTGGAAAAAGGAAAAACGAAAAATACCAAGGTGAAGTGTGGCGAGCTGCCACAGTCAACAATGTTCCACAGTTAACTTACGGAACCTCGACCCAGTCTGTTTAGCTGATGGGATGATGTAGTAGTCCAGAAAAGTCCAAGCATATGATCCACCAAAAAAGTTCCTTTGTTGCGTCCGTCTGGCAAACCTCACACAGAGCCCACTAAACGCCGACTGCTTCCACCTGTTGCGCTCTGGAGTCCCCCCACTCTCCTTTTAAAACCTACCCTGTGGCAAAACAATAATGAGTGGGGAAGAAAAAAAAATACATAAAAGGTCCTTACAACAATCCGTGATACACCACAGGCTTCTGATATACGGTTGCTTTTTTTTTCCACGTGAAGGCACAACCAATACACATAAAGCAGGTTTACCAACACATTAAAAGCTGTACCTGAAGGCAGAATAGGCGACTATTACAACTGTGCGATAAATTTCCTACCTTCCGTTTCCACTATACTTTTGTCTCACACATACATATATTCTTCTCTTACATGCATATATTCTTCTCTTAAATACATATATTCTTCTCTTACATACATATATTCTTCTCTTAAATACATATATTCTTCTCTTACATGCATATATTCTTCTCTTAAATACATATATTCCTCTCTTAAATACATATATTCTTCTCTTAAATACATATATTCTTCTCTTACATGCATTTATTCTTCTCTTACATGCATTTATTCTTCTCTTAAATACATATATTCTTCTCTTACATGCATATATTCTTCTCTTACATGCATATATTCTTCTCTTAAATGCATATATTCTTCTCTTACATGCATATATTCCTCTCTTAAATACATATATTCCTCTCTTAAATACATATATTCTTCTCTTACATGCATTTATTCTTCTCTTACATGCATTTATTCTTCTCTTAAATACATATATTCTTCTCTTAAATACATATATTCTTCTCTTACATGCATATATTCTTCTCTTACATGCATATATTCTCTTAAATACATATATTCTTCTCTTAAATGCATATATTCTTCTCTTACATGCATATATTCCTCTCTTAAATACATATATTCTT
Source organism: Micropterus dolomieu (assembly GCF_021292245.1). Classification (NCBI taxonomy): domain Eukaryota; kingdom Metazoa; phylum Chordata; class Actinopteri; order Centrarchiformes; family Centrarchidae; genus Micropterus; species Micropterus dolomieu. Next base: position 2,067,191 of record NC_060170.1, on the reverse strand, counting down.
CTCTTAAATACATATATTCTTCTCTTACATGCATTTATTCTTCTCTTAAATACATATATTCTTCTCTTACATGCATTTATTCTTCTCTTAAATACATTTATTCTTCTCTTACATGCATTTATTCTTCTCTTACATGCATTTATTCTTCTCTTAAATACATATTTTCTTCTCTTAAATACATATATTCTTCCCTTACATGCATATATTCTTCTCTTAAATACATATATTCTTCTCTTAAATACATATACAGGTGCTGGTCATATAATTAGAATATCATCAAAAAGTTGATTTATTTCAGTAATTCCATTCAAAAAGTGAAACTTGGATATTATATTCATTCATTACACACAGACTGATATATTTCAAATGTTTATTTCATTTAATTGTGATGATTAAAACTGACAACTAATGAAAATCCCAAATTCAGTATCTCCGAAAATTTGAATATTACTTAAGACCAATACAAAAAAAGGATTTTTAGAAATGTTGGCCAACTGAAAAGTATGAACATGAACAGTATGAGCATGTACAGCACTCAATACTTAGTTGGGGCTCCTTTTGCCTGAATTACTGCAGCAATGCGGCGTGGCATGGAG
>NC_060170.1:2064204-2066495 GCF_021292245.1 Micropterus dolomieu | reverse complement strand
TGCATGATTATACTTTTCAGAGGGCTGACATTTCTGTATTTAAAATCCTTTTTTTTATTGATTTCATGTAATATTCTAATTTTCTGAGATTTTGAATTTGGGGTTTTCATAAGCTGTACGCAATAATCATAGAAATTATATCAAATAAAGGCTTGAAATATCTCACTTATCATGTAATGAGTCTATATAATATATTAGTTTCACCTTTTAAGTTGAATTACTGAAATAAATGAACTTTTGCATGATATGCAGATTTTTCGAGTTTCATCTGTATGTATGTGAAAGGAGAATAAAGGTATGTGAGAGGTCCAGAATAGATTATGGCTTGTACGGCCCCTCATAGTATAGAATGGGGCACACACGGCAGACGCCAAAAATTATACATGTCCTCCAGCAGGTGGCGCTATAACCAAGGTAAGTGAGTTTGGGCAGTGAATTGAGCTGCATCTGGTGATATAGGCCCTGCTCAATTTTACATATGATTTTGTTTGCAATGTGCGAAACCCTTTTTTTTTTTTTTAAAACTTCTTACACAGCGGCCATAGACAGACAGAAAGACAGCTTCATACAACATGCAGGAAATTCCAACTGCACCATTACAGTGCAATTTTAACACCTTGAGGTTGAAGTAATCCATGCTCGTTCATGATAACAGTACTTTTACTGCATTTAGACGAGATAGATCAGTGTTGGCTCACATGTCTGCTTTAAATTCAGTAACTAACGTTACTATGCCCAAAGGATAGTAAAGGACAGTACACACCCCAGCCACAGCCTGTTCACCCTGCTGCCTTCTGGGAAGAGATATAGAAGTTTCTGCTGCCACACCACCAGACTACAGACCAGCTTTTTCCCACAAGCTATCAGACTCTTAAACTCTTAATTCATCCTCAGCACTGCTCCATTGAATATAGTTTATTTCTGTTTACTATTTGTATAATTACTTCTATATTAATGTATATTGTCTACTATGTGTATACTTTTTTATTCATACAGCTTACAAGAACATGGCATACAATTAGTGCATGCTCTTTAGAAAGGAAAGTCAAATTTAATTGTATAGCAATTTTAAACCACAAGGCATTTGAATTAAAACATAAAGCACATAGGGCAATAAAAAATACTTTTAATACAATTAAAAAAAAATTAAATTAATGTACAAAATACAATACAAATACAAAAATACAAAAAGCAGTATTTTAAAAGCAGTTCTTTGACACACAGGAAGCCTGTGTAAAGACCTGTACAATGTCTGTACTGAAGAAATGAAGAGACAATAAGTTTATTTTGGCTTTTGGTCTAATTCATCCAATGTTCAAGAATGGCATCTTTTGTTAATTTATTAATTTGGTTTACCGTGGTTAATTAATGAGTGTTCTGTTCTTCAGTTTGGACTGCCTGAAATCTCAGTGTGTCTCACAGGCTAAATTTGGGATGTCACCTTTTTTAATGTTAAGAATCAAAGTGTAATTGATAATTCATAATCTCTCTTTCTCTCTCTAAAATTAATGTGCTCGTTCAAAGTGATCTTGTATTTCTGATTTATTTCTAAACAAATGGCAAACTGTTTGCATGTTTCACCATGAAACAGGATGATGTTGAAACTTTACTATACTAACTAAATTACATGTACCAAACTTGACATATCTGAACTTTATTGCACAGTGCTCGACATCAAAGATTCAGAGTCAAGTCAGCCAACCCCTGGTGTTAAGAACGCAACTGTCATGCGCATGGAGGCAAGGGCTGTTTAACGCTGCTATAATTAGGGCCCGAGCACGACCGTGTGAGGTCCCTATTGAATTTGCTCGGATTATTAGGGCCCGAGCACGACCGTGCGAGGTCCCTATTGAATTTGCTCGGATTATTAGGGCCCGAGCACGACCGTGCGAGGTCCCTATTGAATTTGCTCGGATTATATATATATATATTTTTTTTTTTTTTTTTTTTTTAGGGCCCGAGCACGACCGTGTGAGGTCCCTATTGAATTTGCTCGGATTATATATATATTTTTTTTTTTTCTGCAAAGTAGGCCCAAATGACATGGCCTAAACATACTCGAAAACTCACCAAAATTTGCAAACATGTCAGAACCGGTGAAAAATTTCGTATTCTACAAGTTTCGCACATGGGCGTGGCAAAATGACTCGCTAGCGCCACCTACAAAATTGGAAATGATTAGCCCCTCGTTCACGTTCAACCTACATGTACGAAATTTTCTGGGGACATGTATCGTATCAAGACGCACAAAAAAGCCTCAAGAACCCATAGCCTAAAGTCAACAGGAAGTC
>NC_060170.1:2054931-2064104 GCF_021292245.1 Micropterus dolomieu | reverse complement strand
GGCCTATTTATTTTCATTCATTACACAATATGAATAAGCTATGCAGACAGTTGTAAAGAAAGAACATCTTTTTCTTCTGTTCTCTACTTGTTATAGTTACACAGTATTAGGGGTGTGGGCTGTATTAAAAGTATCCACTGTTCTCCCATGCTCTAACACACAGTAACGATGAAATGTGTGCTGTTCTCACATTCTTCCTCTGTATGTACACATAAACAACAAGGCAGGGAAATATAAAAGGAATTTATTTTATTGTTTGGGTACATTATTGTTCAGTGTACATGTTCACATCTGAAACAAACTTTACGTGCTTGATAACTCTCCCACCCCGCAGACATCTACACGTCAATACCGATTTATATTCATAGCGGTAAGTGCTATGTAGCTCCACATAGGGGACACAGGAAGTGACATATAGCACATTCATGCGGCGTCGGAACCGCGTAGGAAATTCACAGCCGCACCGGCAGAGCTCCAGAATATGCGACTCGGCCGGCTCACACGCGGACGCGCTACAAGTGCGAGGGCCCGCCCAACGCTGCTTGCAGCTTTAATTATTATTACTTTCCAGGATTTTAATTTACCACTTACCATCAATTCAATGCAATGAAATCCCCACAATGAAACAAAACATTTGTGTTTATGGCATGTACATAATTTCCTCGTAAGAATCCCACAATGCAATTCTCCATATTTTATATACGTGAAAATTTAAGTTGTGCAATACTACACCTGTCATTGATGACATAAAATGATACTAAGTTCCAAAATCTCTTGTTTACTGCTCAATGCTCACTATAAACTACAAGGTGTGAGTTTAATGGGGACTAGTGATTTCATGGACACAGACATTAAGGTGTGAATGGGTCAGAAGAAAAACACACCTACAGCATGCCAAACTTTAAACTAGGACAGAATGTCAAGACAGCTTTGTAAGTGGCTAATATGTGGTGTTGTAGATCCCCTTCTTTTTTGGGCATTGGTTATTATAGTAAATGCTGGGATATCCCCACCACTCAGTCAGGACTAAAGACGCTTTTTGGAGGAGAGCTGAAACAACCTTAAGAAAACTACTATAGTTCCATTTACCTTTGACTTAGCATTTATAGATATCCTATGACCTAGATGACTGAAAATCTAAACATGGGACATTTAACAATATAATACACTGTAACATGCTGTAAACAGAAATGTTTCACATGGGATTTCTTTTCACTGTTTAATTTACCAAAAGTAATACTTATAGAACAAAGTGTATCAATGACTATTGCACAGTAATTCAAGGTTTCCCCCAAACCCCTAAACTGTGCTCACATGCAGTGTAGATACAGCACTAATGCACTAAATGAAAATGAAAATGTAAACCTTTGACCTGTAAGATTTACACTGTATTATTATTAAACTGAGTATTGCTATAACACACAGGCCAGGTCATGACCACATCAAGGCATCATCTTCCTGGGTGATGGAGAAACCCAAGGAAGCGCCCCGAGCAAAGACTAAGAGAACCATGTCCAGAGGCCCATCAGAGGACACACCGGACACTGATGTCACTCAGGTACAGTAGACAGACACGTTTCCAACACGTACTGTGTATGTGAAAATGTATTTTATTCATTGCTGGACACAGGATTGTTCTGCATAGAAAGTTACAAGGCAGCCAATTTTGTCAACTTCTAGCTCTCGACAAAACTCTGGCACGTGTCTAACACTAATGTCTAGCAACCGTTGCAGTTTGTGGGTTTCTGTCACAGGGTAATTCCTGAGGCAGAGGTGGTACCATCCTTACAATACATATACCTGAGAACTGACTGCCACATATACTAATACAAGCAAATAGCTAATAAGAAGTAAAATAAACAACATAAGTTATAAAACAGGCTTTCTTATAAAAGTATCTTGTAAAAGTGTGAGAGGGGATAACTTAAAACACAATTTTTTTTTTATCTACATAATAATATGTGTAAATAATATTTTGCCTGCAGAATTAAATTGTTTTAGAAGATATAGAGATTATCAGTATTTGTGGTCATGTTCTCAGTCTCAAACACACCTCAACCATGTCATGTGACTTGCTTCAGTACCAACAAATATTACTGGGACCAGTTCAGAAAATTGCACATGAATAAATAATATCCAGGAATTCACATCAACTATACTGCATGAGGACCCTGAACTATAAATGATAACAATAGCTTATGTTATATTTGGTTTGCTGTTTGTTAACTGTGTAAATGAACACCTTTTAATACTTTTTATTTGATTTAATGTTGAGTGGGGTGCCTTTATTTTATATAATTATTAGTAGAGATGCACCGATCGATTGGCCGTGAGCGGAAACAGCCGGTTTTCATCTTTATCAGCTGTGACCAGGCCGATCAGTTTCTCACACTCAATTCTGTGCTGGTCACATTCTGTTTTATTGTACTTCTGGATATTGCATATTTGCTGAATTGTAGTGGCCCTATGTACAAGCAGTGTAGTTAGGGGTTAGTACAAATTAATATATACATAGAAAAGTGCAGTTGAAATGAAGAAATCTTATGCAGTGTTCCATAAATATAACTGTGTGATGGGGAGTGAGGCAAGTGGTATTCAGTTGATTGCAGTCGACAACCTCGCCGCTAGATGCCACTACATCCTACAAGGAGAAGCAAAGAGTAAATGTAACAATTAGTCCACCCCAACCCCACACACCTAACCCTGCGAATGGGATTGTGTTTGTTTGTGTGTGTATGTATCTCTAGCAGTCATTGGAGATGAGGAAGATGGAGACCAGGGCCAGCAGCATAATCCCAGTCCCAGGCTCAGGTCTGGAGAACCAGGGCAGAGCTGCTTCTATGCCTCGGCTCAATGGTGAACTGCAGGTAACACCTCATCTTCACCACACCTGTGTTCATTTTGGAACCTAATTTTGATTTGTTTTAATCATCTGATGCAAATGCAAATTATATTCTATTCACTTTTTAGTCATTTCAATATTTGTTTTAGTCAACATATGTTTTATTATAGTTTACGTTGGTAAACTACTCTTATTACTGATGTAATGTTTCAACCACAGATGATCTTCCTCAGGTAAACGTGAAGACACCTGTACTTAATAAGCAATAAATTATGAAACATCAAAGAATTATCTTGGTATAAATCTTGGTCCTGGTATAAATGTGGCAGGTTATCTAATCAGGAGATGATGACTTGTCATTTCATCACAAATAAATAAGGTGTTCACTTCTTTACCTTTACCTGACGAAGACCATCTGAAATAATTCTAGTCACATCCACATCAAATAAAAGACTTGGGGGGGGAAAACCCATTGATTTTTATTTTTTATTTCTTGAGTTACTCACAAAGTTACTCACTACACAAGTTTGTCTTTTTTTTTTTACTTTAATTGTTTTTAGTAAGTTATTTTGATGACTACTTTTACTTCTACTTGAGTACTTGTTTTTGCAAAGTAACAGTAATTTTACTTGAATACAGTTTTTGGCTACTCACCTACCCTCTGATTGTAAGTTAAGTTTGTGCCTCTAAAGCAGACTGTAATGGTTCACAGAAAGCTTCCGTGTTATTCTGCTCTTCAGTAATACAACAAATTTAACTCTTCTCAGTAAATCCAGTTTTCATTCCCAAACTCTGGCTGAATGAATCCTCTGTCAAAAAGCCACTCTTGTTCTTGTTAGTTAGTTATTAGCAAGCATAAAGGAGCCTAGCTAAAAAGGAAAGCAGTGTTAACGGTAGAATACAGCTGGGTTGTCGAGGTTTGTATGTTGTATAGAGCGGTTAGTCAATATTGACTGCTTGAGCAATACCCCCCCCCCCCGCGCGCGCGTGCCGCAGTTACGCTGTCAGTCTGTGGGAAACACTAGTTAGAAAGCATAAGAGACTGTGAATCAGTGTCAGCTTTTTTTGGTGCAAATGAAAGTAACAACAACAGGTGCACTGGAGAGGCAACAGCAAGACAGCTTCCAAAAAAGGAATGGTTTTGCAGGTGGTGGGAACAGACAGTTGCTCTCTCATTATCCTTGCTGATTCATTGTTCTCTAGTTTTGCATTATGCTTGTGTCCTTGTCACTACTGGTAGCATAAGGCTGTACCTGCAGCCCATTCCAGTTGCACAGGTTGTACAGGTCCTCAAGGGTGGCACATCCATACGTGTTGTTGCAAGAAGGTTTGCTGTTTCTCCCAGCACAGTCTCAAGGGCATGGAGGATATACTAGGAGAGTGGCCGTTACATGGGGAGAGTTGGAAAAGGCCATAGAAGGGCATCAGTCAACCCAGCAGCAGGACATCGGCTCCTTTGTGCGAGGAGGAACAGGAGGAGCACTGCAGAGCCCTATAAAATGACCAAACTGTTAGAAATAGACACAATGAGAGTAGCATGAGGGCCTGACATCCTCTAGTGAGATCTGTGCACACAGCCCAGCATCACCGACGTGAAAGAGTCTTGAGACGCCATGGTGAACATTATACTGCCACAAGAATCCACTTTCACTCATCTTTCCGGAGTCTTGAGCTGACAGCTCGGAGCACAAACCGCCCATCGAGTGCTTGATCTGCAATCTTGATGGGGCAGGTCTCTGTGTTGTCTCAACAGTTTCTGATTTCCGTTACTTGGCCAACATAAGTCCCATTTTGGCCAGGCTAGACCTTAACCAGGAGCAGCCTTAAGTCCATATTGGGCCAACATGACTATCTTTCCTCTCCTCTGGGTGATCACCACACCCACCATGGTGCCTGGTCCAGTGGTTCTGGCTGGGTGGATCGTCTAAGGTCCGCTGCTCGTTTATCCAAACCCCGGTTTCCTTTTCCAATGACTGTATTTCTGTCATAGGTAACACGTGTTTCGACAATAAGGCTGTGAAACTCCTTAATTCATCCTCAGGTAGGGGTGTGATATTAAACAATAACGATAATTATTGCAATATCATTTGCCTCAATAACAATATAACAAATGTTCAATATCAATCAATCGTCAATAAATGTTTGATATAATTCATTTGAATTACAAACAGATTTTCTATTAAGATATTTCTTTTGTTGAGGAAAAGATTTGATAATCATATAAAAAATATTTTATCATTATAATTGTTTTGAATGTTCTACCTCAGATTTGTTAAGTGATCCACTGTTTGGCATCAAGTGTTTCTCATGTTCTGGCCATAAAGAAAAGTTTAACCACACAATTAACTATCTGGTTTCTTCTATTTTCACTTAAGATCAAAAATCAGCCAAACTTCATGTGATTATACGACCCCAAGTTTTATAATGACAATTCTAATCTACCTTCTACATTGAACCTTGTTTGGAATGTACTTACTTTAAATATTTTGAAAGGAGGCACTTGAAAATGACAAGGCAGTAAAGGAAAAATGTAAAGAAAAAAAAAGATTCTGATTATTCCGACATCACATGAATGCACCATCAGTCACTGCTCACCCCTCTCTTTGCAAGCGCGCAGCAGAAGCTACTGAGGCCAACCAGCTCTATCGGCTCGTGTGCTAAAAAATATGTGTGATCCTCTGTTCAAATATCTTTTCTTACTTCTAATAAACCAGTCGACTACTACTAATGGTACTTGTTGTTCTTCTTGTACGTATTCAACGTAGTGACGAAACACGCTATTAAATCAGTTTGTCTGAAACATGTTGGCACAACAGGTTGTTTGTCTATGTGTGGCCCTGCGATGGACTGGCGACCTGTCCAGGGTGTACCCCGCCTTTCGCATGATGTCATGGGATTGGCTCCAGCCCCCCACGACCCTGTATGCAGGATAAGCGGTTGACGATGGATGGATGGATGGATGTCGGCGCAACATGGCAATGTCCATGTAAGAGGACCCGCGGTGTATATAGATGTGGATAGAAATGGCTCAAGTTAATAAAAACATAATGGTTCATTATGTAAGGTCTTTATAGTCCACTGAAAACATAGTTATGGATATTATATTGCATTTCTGTCAATAGATCCTCCTAAATATTACACACTGAACCTTCAACACAGCTCAGGGAGTGGAGGAAAAAGTTTATACTTCTTTCTGGAATCTCGTTCTACACATGCGCAGTAGATCGGTCGGTGCCCTGGTAGCGTAGTCGGCGCACAGTCATAAAAAACAGGAGACATGAGGATGTCAGCACAGAGCCTCTGGTACCCCATCTGATTTTTTTGAAAGTATAATCCTTGCTTCACTCACTCACTCAGTGCTTTTTTATATTAGTGTCAGGGTTCGAGTTATGTGGACGCCAGTGTGAGTTCAGCTCCCATAAGGATGGTCTGAGCTCCCATGGAAGCAGTAAAATCATGCATCTGTGGGGATCTCTAATTCATTTATCAACAACCATTATTTTTAATCACAAATAATGTATTTTTCATTGTAATTAGTATGTAGGCTACTAGCGACAAGCAGTGAGTAAAATAATAACACTTATATTACCAAAAAGGGTGGAATTGCGGTCTCTCCTTGAGCAATAGTCTTTAATGGCATTTTTCAGGCCTGTGTGAGGAGGCCTACACCCTGTTGCAATATCACAGACATTTGGGGCAAATAGTGGACTGCTTTGTGTGTGTTTGTGCGTTGGCGTGTGTATGAGAGAGGGAAATGTTGAATCACGTAATAAGCAATGAATGGGCGGCACGGTGGTGCAGTGGTTAGCACTGTCGCCTCACAGCAAGTACAGTTTGCATGTTCTCCCCGTGTCTGCGTGGGTTCTCTCCGGGTGCTCCGGCTTCCTCCCACCGTCCAAAAACATGCAGGCTAGGTTGATTGGTTACCCTAAATTGTCATTAGGTGTGAGTGTGAGCGTGAGTGGTTGTTCGTCTATGTGTAGCCCTGCGATGGCCTGGCGACCTGTCCAGGGTGTACCCCGCCTTGCGCCCGATGTCAGCTGGGATTGGCTCCAGCCCCCCCTGTGCGCAGGATAAGCGGTTGACGATGGATAGATGGATGGATGGTAATAAGCAATGATCTCTCTCTCTCTCTCTCTTTCGAATTTGTGCATTTAAAGTAAATTCCTTTCACAGCCCAATTGGAAGAGCGCTTGTTGATCCTACTCTCACTGCAGATAAGTGCAGAGTAATCTGATTAGATATTGAGACGCCGTCAGCTATTTGTCCATTATTGTTTTTTCTTGTGCTGCCAACCGATGATAGTGGCTCCAAATGGCTTTGGGCCCAAGATTGACTGGGACAGTAATTGGGTTACTATAGAAGAGAGAATCTGGAGTGGGGGATTAATGAAAGGAAGTAAAGAACAACGATGAGGGGTTACCTTGTTGACTGGTTCTTGTTTTTCTCACCTTTTGGAACAGAGGGCAGGACATTCTTGAACCAATTCAATTAATGCTTGACTTTTAGGAACTGCCTGCTGACTGAGTATGATAGCCTTAGTCACAGCAGTTTATTTTTAAATCTTAAAGATTGCTTTTCTCCTGCTTAATTTGAGCTCACCTTTGCCAGGATCAGGAGATGACATCTGTGAAGACCTGTTCTACTCTTTAAGATTCTTGTTTGTGCTGTGGTGACATAGGAAACCTCAGTGAGCGAGTCAGTCTGGCTCCCTCCTCTGTTACCAGTGACGTTGAACAGCAGAGCCTGCTCTCAGTTTATTTAACCTAACTGATATGGGACATTGTTTATAATTTTGCACCTTTTAATAGATATAATGTGCAGAAATAATGTTCTTAGAGATATCTGTGAGAGTTACAGAGGCAGACTCCAGGATGTGCTGAAAGAAGTTAGTGCTGGGCAGAAACACAAAACTTTTCTATTGCAGTGCATAATTTTGTCTTATTGGCAGATGATGAAACATGTAATGAAAATCACAGAACAGTACAGCATCCAATGATTTCCTCCATGACGTTTAACTGACAGCTGTAGTTATTCTGCAGATTTTATGTGCAAGATGCGAGAAATCATAATAGCTGATGCATTTTGTCAGATAACCCAAATGCCCACCCTTCCATCCATTTTCTGCTGCTTATCATGACACTACCTTTGTATAATATATGCTTAAAAGCAAATGAATATTGTATTTATCCCATTCTAATTTTAAATATTTTTGTAAATGTGCTGTAGTGTAAAGGGAGTTTCATATCATTGTGCAGCCCTTTGTTAAACAAAATAAATGTAGCTTGTACCTTACCTGGAACCTGGCTGTGGTGTCAGCATTTTAGTCATGTTAGTCCAGACATGCCTCTCCCCAGCAACATTCCTGAGACGACCCAATAATCCCTCCATATACGTATAAGATTACAGGTACATTTTGAAAAATCAGAGATTCCTCACAGGGATTACTTTAAGCAGAAGGTTTTCATGAAACAGATAACGCAGTTGTAGCAGACCTAAATTTTATAGTTATGCATTTTAATAAATTTGTGAGAATTGATACCCAATTATGAATTTTTAAGATTCATAAAATCAAAATTTATTCCTCGTTTCAGGGCACCACCGGAGTTGTTATAATCCTAGAGTCTCCGGACCTCTAGGTAGTTTTGAATAATTATACAATTATTACTAGTGATCAGTTAGTTAATAATCGCTCAATTATCTTAAATCAGTCAGTCAGTCTCATATCTAAAGAGTCAATTCTCTTGGCAGGAACTAGAAATAGGCAACACACACAGCTCTTGATTATATTACAGTGAATTTATTCTCTAACTAATGTGATAAGATGATGGTTGGATACAGGAAACATAAACATTTGCTGAACAATTGCCTGGAGGTTCGATTGTGGGAAGCATTTGACTCATATGGCATAGAAGAGCTAATGAAAGTAAACTAATGCTATGATTGTAGGAGTTAAAATGGACATCTGATCACAGATTGTGTGTTAAGTCTTACTGCTTGTCGACAGCCTGCTTTTGGCCTGTTGCACGGGTCCCACGCTAGCTGCCTGATCCTGGCTTTTTGCTAGGGATTCTCCGGGGTTCTCCGTGTCTGATTGAAAACGCCTCCTCCGTCTGGCAATTCGGCTGTTTTCAGGTTTCCTTCGTTGTAGCTGGCGAGACCACGTGGCTTGGTCTGACCTCGGTGAAGTTGGCTCGACGAAAAAGGCTTAAAATGGAACTTGGTCGTTCCTGAATTAGTCCAGTGTAACTTAACGGACTGATAACTTTAACAAACAAAAGAAATAAAGAAAATAAAACAAACTGAAGGCAGATCGATGTCTCGGCACTTC
>NC_060170.1:2048836-2054831 GCF_021292245.1 Micropterus dolomieu | reverse complement strand
CCCCCCCCCCCCCCCCCCCCCCCCCCCCCCCTCTTCTCTGGGGAGGAGAAAGGAATTTAGAGTAGCTCCAAATTTATTCAATATAACATGCACAAATCCACACCGTTGTTCACTACACAGTGCTATTCTGTATTCCTCAGTATGTTTTTTTTATATACAGTCTATATGTACATATGGTACATATACCAATATGTACGTGTTTCTGTAAAAACACAAAGCTAGAAAGGGACGTGACGCAGATATTGATTGCCGTTTACATTCAGAATGTGTGCTATGCCCCTACCCCGTCATGCAGACTCTGTAGCACAGCCTCCGAGTCCGACAATTTGACCACTGGGAATACAGTACCGAGGTGGTTTTCTTGCCGGTTTTGGCTCTTGGCACACGGCTAACTGACTGACTACAGTTAGCGGTTTAGCAAAAAGTAAAGCTATCCATCAAGTTCTTATGTCTATGAAGAAGCTTTGAATAAATCACCTCAGTCATGGATTCCCTCTTGGTCTCTGAGGCTGTGTTTGGTCCTGTTGATGCTGTGTTCACTGGGAAAGCTGCTGAGTGAGGTTTCGTTGCCTGCTCGCCCGGGTTCGGCTCCCAGTCAGGTGCCGCACCCCTCCATCATTCCCTGCTGGGCCACCCAGCCCCTGGCCTGAAAACCTTCAGTGCTTGAGTAAAGGTGTAAAGACCTTTATACAGTCTTTGGTAAACACTAACACTACCCCTGAGCACCAAGCTCGGACAGAGTAAGCTAATTTGACCAGTGGTTGCACATCTCACTGGGCTTTTTTGTTTGATTTTGTTATTCTGTTTCTCTAAAAATACACTAAACAGACAACACATCATTGATACTTATCTTGTCCTCATTAGGCTATTTGGCATTGAAGTAATCCAGAAGTAACAAAAAGTAATCTGATTACATTACTTTCATTTTGTGGTACTTGGATTACGTTAGTGATTACATTTTTAAACACGTAATTAGTAATTGTACCAGATTATATTTTTAAAGTAATCCTCCCAACTCTGCACCCACCTATCCACATGTTGATTTCACGTTACATTTCACCCTCACTTGTGAACAAGATCCAGAAATACTTGAACTTCTTCAATTGGGTCAGCAACTCAGACCCAGAGGCAGCAATCCACGGTCAAATAAGCCCAACTATATCTAGTTGGTAAAATTCCACCTCCTGCTCTTTTACACATCTCTAACCACATACTGTAGCTGCTGCGGATCTTTCTTAATATTCCTTTTTTCTTTCTCTGCTGTTTTTTCTTTCAATTTGTCTGGCCTTTACCCCTCTCCTGCATAACAGAGAAACCACTCACGCCACTCTCCAGGGACCCGTGTAGCAGTATGTACATGCTGTCACACAACACTTGTTTGTCTTAATTCCACAATACTAGAAGATCAAATCCAAATACATTAAAATATGTGATGGTGATGATCACATGAACCTGCATTGGTTAATATCACCATACAACAAATAAATAGGAAAACAAAGGCAACTGAGATTTCAAAGGAGGAATGGTACAGCTATTGTGACTTTGACTGGAAGTGCATCAACTCGCATACATGGAGAGGATTTGGATGGAAGTGTCTAATTAGATTTTTTTATTACCCCAAAGCAGAAAACCTGAGAGGATTCACATATTCACATAATAAACACAACAAACGTAAACATTTGCACACATTTTTATTCCTCCTACTGTACAGTACAACACATCAAACAACAAATTATTCCGGTCTTTGGTCTGGGACAGGCCAGAGATTCTCGTCTTCTACCTCTTTCTCCACCTCCTCCTTTTCCCTACTCCTCCTCCCTTTACCTCCTCTTCTGCCCTACTCCTGCTCCGCCTCCTCCTGATCCATCTTCTCATCTTCCTCCTATCCCATCTCCTCCTCCAACTCCTACTGTTCCTCTTCCTTCACCTCTTCCTCCTCTCCATACTGCTTATCCTCCTCCTTCTCCTCCTTTCTGGTGTCCTCTACCTCTTCCTTCAGATTTCGCTGGATCCGTTGTTCCAAAACTGAATGAACTGACTCTGGCCCTTTTATCTATCTGTTGAAGGTTCTGATTGGTGTGTGTGTGTCAATTATGACTGGTGACTGTGTTTCCACCTGGGTAGATGTGTGCTAACTGAGCTTAAGCTGTGCTGACTTGAGTGAACAATATAGAATGTCAGTGTTTTCTCAATGACCACATGGTGGCAATGAGAAATGAAGGGATTTGTGTGTAGAGTTTAGGGAAATGGGTGGGCTTTTTGAAATTTTGGTTCAAAAGCCTGGTTATAGTGTTTTGCAACTGAGGAAAAACTGTAATAGGAAAGTACCTTTCCAGTTTTGCCATTTTATTTTGGAAAAAGTTTACTTTCAATTAATGTTTATTTAGTGTTCTGATATATGCTTGTAAAAAAACATCACTAGGCACTGGCTACTTCCTGACTCCCCCACAATAGAGCAGTGAGCTGATACAGTTAATAAGTTTATGTAATATTTTTTTACTTTGCCTGCAAATGAACAGACTTACTAAAGTACGGTCAAAATGTTTTTTTTATGTACAGCACTCACGAGTAGGTGCTTTCTTGTTGTGGGGTTTTTTCCCCTTTTTTTAATAATCTGACACACAGTTCTACTTTCTAAGGAAAAGGTTGTTTGGTCCTTTTAACCATGTATTTCTTTTAAAACTTAATCACTTACTGGATTGTCTCCCAACATGTTAATGGACATCTATGTTACTAGATGCCCCTCTTTGCAGAATGTAAAATACTGGAAATTTTACAAGATGCATATTTTAGTTAGTTACAATAGTTTAAGGGCGGGTTCACACCTAAAAGTTCAGTTCCTAAATTGAACCAGTGTGAGGATGATACATTGTTTCAATTTCCCATCTGGTCCTTTTGTGTTCACAAAGACAAAACTCAAATTGTCTAGAAAGTGTAAACAAAATTCATGTGGTGAAAATATTGTTTGATTATTGGTCATACAGTCAGCAAGTAAAAAGACAACAAACCTTTTCAATTTTCTACCTGGATATGGTACTTCATGGAGCACCGTCAGTTTCATGTTGGTGTTGGTCTGGAGTACGTGTCAGTTGTAAAACAGCAGCAAACAAATAATTTAATAATGCAGGCATTTGTTGCAGACTTCTTATGCTCTCTGTAACTGCAAGGCTATTTCTTTGTAGTTGGTAAAATGTTCTCAACAATCCTCTAAATTCCGAATTGCAAAACATATCACCATACAACTAGGTGTAGTGTTGTTCTGGATCATGAGCCTGATTTGTTTAATGCACTACACCTTAAAGTCCCTCTTGGAAACCGCCAACTGTGACACCCCCAAGTGCCTAGTATCAGACAGAAAATACACTTTGATAGACTGCACTGCACATTACCAGCATATCTTCTTACAGTGTGAGCATTGTATTTCCATCTTCATATGATCAGAGCACATATTACCTCAAACATGTGACAGTTTGACTTACGGGCGCTTGTTGGGGTGCCAGTCGGGTGTCTCTCCTGACATATAAGATATTTTATGTTTATGCAAAAATGTACATTTTGACCCACCAAATGTCACAAAGGACACATATCATGATATGGACCCTCACACTGATTCAAATAACCAGTGTACTCTAATGAAAACCACAACTCAGCTATAAAATGCAACAAGTGTATCATATCGACAAAATGATAAACACAACTCAAATTTCCACTCAGGGTTCAGTTCAATGCAGTTTTAAAAAAACCTGTTCGGTTCATTTTAAAAATGAAGGAATTGGCGTTCACGGGTGGTGCAACCTGAGAGGTGCAGGTTGTCAAAATCTATAATGTGAGACAGGTTTATCAGTTTAATCTTCACATGATAACACAATAGAAAAATACATAGGGTCCAGACAGAGCAGTAGCCAGGTTTTTAGAAATACTAAAACGTAGTGAGTCAATGGTTCTGCTCCAGATGACCCAACAGAATGTCAAGACAGTGGACAGTGAATTAAGACAAGTGTTACCTTTGATGAATTATCTCCTACTGCTTTGGATGGTACTATATTGTTCATTCATTCTTCAATAGAAAATGAAAATGTTAAGTCAGAGCTGTAGGTGCAGGCTGGCCAGCTGTTCCCACTGCTGCAATATTTATGTAAATCTTACATAAGCTGTTTTATTCCCTTTGCTGTTCAGTGTGTCAACAGTCAATTTTCCAACAACCTGATGTTCAAATTATCTAATTTCTGGTCTAATGCATCAATCTTTTGTCTTTAATGACATGGTATAATGAATGTCAACATACTATACAATCTGGAGGAGTAAAAACATTTAGGCCCTGCTCACTACTAGTGTTTCACTGCATACAGTACTTGGAGTACACAATAAAGAGAACCAGGTGTATAATCATTAGTAGTCAGAGTTAGAATCTGGAGCTATATGAAAGTACTTTCTTGCTGGATGAAAACCTTTTGTCACAGTGAGCTTCTTTGTCTCTCTCACTCCTCCTTCAGTCTGTCCCTGATGCCAGCCCTATGAAGCGCTCAGCCTCCACTGTGGCCCCACAGCATCCCCAGGAGGTCAACCTGAGAGACTACACCCTGGAGAAACCCGCCCAGGACCGACCTCACCACCACCATCACCACCACCACCGCCGCCGCTGCCACCACCGCAGAGACAGAGATAAAGACAGAGAGAAGAGGCAGCGGTCTTTGGATAAACCTCTCTGTGGACAACCACCCGGCTTTGCTGGTTAGTTAGCACTCACAGTCTAGAGAGCACATTATATACACCCTGTATCCTGAAGTCACATCTGTTAGATATGCTCTTTAAAAAGGTTTAGACTTTTAGACTTTCCTCAGTGGAATCCCCTGCAGGAGGTATTTTGTTATAGTTACACATGTAAGGCAAGAAAAGAAAGGGATACAATTACACAAATGAGCAAGCAAGCATACTCTGGTAAAACAGTACATAATTTCTATTTTAACATCCATAGCAAGATCAGTGAACTATTTGTTATATTAATAATTAAGTATTAATGTGCTTTGACTACTTCTGTAGTATTGTTTAAAGTTGCAACGTGATACGTAAGATATGGCCAGATTTGTAGTGGACGTATTGTGACGGTGCGCAATTGCCTGGATGAATTACATTACTGTTGTCCCCATTAATCACTTAGTAAATCATCTAATTATGAACATCATTAAGTCAAAAGTAAATGGTTCTCACATTAATCCATCAAATCTGCAGTTGTAAATGTTAATATATCTGTATTCAAATCATTTAAATACAGACTTTAAGACTTTAAAGATCCCATTATCTATGGTGATGACAATATTAAATGGATGGTAAATGGACTGTACTCTGTGCTTCTCTAGACGTCTGACCATTCAAAGTACAGTACATTCCACATCCACCCCATTATGGGGGTGACAGTAGCTCCGTCAGTAAGGATTAGGCTGGGAACTGGAGGGTTGCTTGGTAGCTGGAGAGGTGCCAGTTCACCTCCTGGGCACTGCCAAAGGACGCCTTGAGCAAGCCCCTGAACCTCCAACTGCTCGGAGCACCGCACTGAGTGGCAGCCCCCTCACTCTGACATCTCTCCGTGTGTCTTTCGGACCTGTGTGTACAGTGCCTTGCGAAAGTATTCGGCCCCCTTGAACTTTTCAACCTTTTGCCACATTTCAGGCTACAAACATAAAGATATGAAACTGTAATTTTTTGTTAAGAACCAACAACAAGTGGGACACAATCATGAAGTGGAACGAAATTTATTGGATATTTCAAACTTTTTTAACAAATAAAAAACTGAAAAATTGGGCGTGCAAAATTATTCAGCCCCCTTAAGTTAATACTTTGTAGCGCCACCTTTTGCTGCGATTACAGCTGTAAGTCGCTTGGGGTACGTCTCTATCAGTTTTGCACATCGAGAGACTGAAATTTTTGCCCATTCCTCCTTGCAAAACAGCTCGAGCTCAGTGAGGTTGGATGGAGAGCGTTTGTGAACAGCAGTTTT
>NC_060170.1:2040465-2048736 GCF_021292245.1 Micropterus dolomieu | reverse complement strand
TCTTCAGGCAGTTCCTTTGACCTCATGATTCTCATTTGCTCTGACATGCACTGTGAGCTGTAAGGTCTTATATAGACAGGTGTGTGGCTTTCCTAATCAAGTCCAATCAGTATAATCAAACACAGCTGGACTCAAATGAAGGTGTAGAACCATCTCAAGGATGATCAGAAGAAATAGACAGCACCTGAGTTAAATATGAGTGTAAAGGGCAAAGGGTCTGAATACTTATGACCATGTGATATTTCAGTTTTTCTTTTTTAATAAATTTGCAAAAATTTCTACATTTCTGTTTTTTTCTGTCAAGATGGGGTGCTGAGTGTACATTACTGAGAAATAAAATGAACTTTTTTGATTTTTGGAAAATGGCTGCAATGAAACAAAGAGTGAAAAATTTAAAGGGGTCTGAATACTTTCCGTACCCACTGTATATATCATATCATGTCCAGGCACATTGTTTGAGCAGAAGCAGAATAAGAACAAGCAGGGTCTTTTTGAATGAGGCAGGGTGTTGAGGGAAAGCATTACAAAATCTGAATGTGAAATCAAAAGTCATGCTCTCAAATTGAAAGATCACGCTCTCAAATAAAGATAATAATCCCACAAACAATGGAAAACCAAAAAAGAACAGGTTGAGCCATGCCGAGCTATACCATGCAGTGGAAACACAGCTTTAGAGGGTTGGAAGGCCTGATCACCATTGTTGGCACTCGCAATGCTAAAAAAAATAAATAAATAAAGCTCAGCACAGGAGTAGGACTACTAGGACTCTGCAGATAATATCAGTGAACGTTTTTAAATTGAGTTATTACATACGGACGTTCAGCCCAGGATCTCACACATGACAATGGAGGAGCTACTCACAAGTGTGAACCCATTTTAAGAAATGAGGCTTGAAGAAGCTTGAGGATCTTGGAAAACAAAAAAATAAGTGTTATTATATAAGAACAATTTTCAGTTTGATTGATCTGTTAATGCACGTCTTACATAATTTCCTATTAGTACAAAATGGTAAAGTACATTGATTTCTTGTATATTATTTGCAAAAACAATATACTGCTGGATATATGCTATATGGGATTTTGTACCATTGTCGATGTTGGAGTTTAGAAAATCCAATAAACCTATGTCTGGCAGATAAAAACATTTTTGGTAAGGACTGGTTAAATGTAGTTATTCTTTAATAACAGATCTTTGTCACCAAGATTTGTACTGAACAGGACATTTAACAATGTAAAAACCAACTTGTCACTACTCTCTGATCTGACAGACTGAATTCTAAATTAGTTAAAATATATCTTTGGTATTTCTGTACTGACATTTCTTGTCATTTAGTGACCACATATATGCTGCTACTTATATATCCGTGTTAAGCTAATATCAGTCAATATATCTTGTACATACTGTAAACTATTAGTATGTAGTCAGGACATGGAACACAACTAATATGTCCACATACACACTTTTCATTGAAAGCAAGAAATTGATGCCTTTTTGCTTTAAGTGAAATCTGGACAAAGGGAGGAACACACGTATTTTTTAGCACAAGAGCCAACAGAGGGTGTCAGCCTCCATAGCTTCTCTTCCACGCTTGGAAAGGGAGGGGTGTGCAGTGTGCGGAAAAATCTGATTTTTTCCCTCCTTAAATCTTTATTGCAAAAAGAGGAATAAGGTGTACATGGGACACAAAGAAGTATACAGAACAGTATACAAATATTTAAGAAGACACTAATAATAAAAATGTTAGCAATAGTCTATGTTATATAAAGATATTAAGAGGACCATATGTTGACAGTTTTCACAGCCTTTTTGTTGTTGGATTTAGAAATTAAATTGATATAATGTACAATCTCATGGAGAAAAAAGTACAAGGTTAGGTTTTTTACTGCTGAATTTACAATTGCCATAAGAATTAATACATTTATACACTTATTTCGTCCAAGTAGCAAGTGTGAGCAACCCTCACCACAAGATGCCACTAAAACTTTCACACAAAACATTTCAATCCTATGAATGTAAATCAAGTTCAAAATTCTGTCTCAAAGAATCTGGCACTGTGAGACTACAAAGAATGTAGTTACACTTCAAAAGATATATTACAACACAAATCACAAAACTACTACTGGAATGTACAGAATACCACAGATTGATATCTAAGAATGGTCAGAAGTGGATCTGATTACCTGCCCTGCTGCCTCGCTGATCTGTGTTTCCAATTTAAAGGAAATCCTCCCACTGTCAGATTTCTAGATATAAAATTTCACAACAATCTGCTGATGCCTCAAACTGTATCTGTACGGTATACAGTATGTAGGCTGATTTATACAACATAGAAGTTATTTGAAAGACTCTGGCCCCTCAGCAGGTAGATGGGGGAAAATAGGGACCTTGTTTAACCACAGTGACACACACTACAGGAAACAGGATATAAGCTTAAGACACAAGAGTAGGGCTATGCAACAAGACAAACTCATTCCTCCATCCATTCTGTAGTTATACATGCTGGTTCATATTCAGTTTTCAGCATGCATGTGACTAAATGTTTTATAGAACATTCTATGAAAAAATAACATGCAAACAGAAAATGCATAAAGGCACAAAGTGTAAACAAGACAACAGATATAATATTTAGGATTACAAAAGCAATAGATATATTTGCATGCATAACATTTACTGACTTGGACAATGTCAAATGGAATCTCATGGCTCAAAATGGGAGTGTGGTGTGTGCTGTTAGGTCACAAATCAACCTTGAATACTGTGTTAAGTGATTCCTTTTGTCAGGACAGGAACACATTCTTCTGCAGATACATTCATTATTTTAAATGTTTTGTCACATTATGGCAAAAAAACATCAAAATACCTGTACCTTCTTTAACTATGTGGCCTCTGTATTGTATCAGAGGAAATGTACCTGTGCCCAAGTATGGACATTAGGAGTGTAGATGTGGCAAATACAGATGTTTGCATGTTCTAACCATATATGTGCATGTAGAAAGCTAAGTAATTTTAGATACCATGTGTTATTTACCTGTTGATTTTTAATATTTTATATGAACTGTGGGGTTTACTGAAAAGACATGTTTCTATGAAAAACAGTACTGAACATTGTTGACAGTTCCACCCCGTGCAGCAGAGCTGGAACATTCCATTAATTGGGTCTTGGGATTCAGTGAAATGTTTGTTTGCCTGATTTAATTTTTCTTGGCCAGACTTTGGATTCTGCAGTTGTTTCTATATTAAACATTTTGTATGAAGCAAAGTTCCTTGAAATAAAAAATAATAAAATGAAACTGCCTCTGATTAGATGAATGATTTGACTTTTGGGATGCAGGTGTATGAAGAGGATGTTCACTGTCTGAGTCTTGTTCAAATCATAAAATATGTGTTGGTAAGCTCCATAAAAAGCTAGTAGATAGACCATCGTAGGGTAAGATTATTTTGTCAAACTAATATGATCAATTTATTTCTCTATATCTTTGCTGTTTTTGTATGCCACAGAGGAAGCGAAACAAGCTCTAAACACAACACTAGAAAGTTGTTATAGTTAGCATGCATGTTGTTAATTAACTGTAGTCTATACATTCAGCAGACATAAAGCCAGATAAGCATTCAGTTGGAGTCAGAGCCTCCACTTTTTTCTTTTTTTTATGCCAGGTAATACAAAGTTCAGTCTCTCGACCTATTTATTAAACAAAAACTAACTTTTCATTCCAGGATTTTCAGAGTGCCTCCCTCCTTTGGGGCCCTGGTTAATCAGTCCCAATCTTTGTAGGATTTTTGGATAATTTTAGTAGTATTACTATAGAATAGTGAGCTTAGCTTAGCGATGGGTCAATTGATGGATTTTAGAATGCATGGTTTTAGGGCCGCTGAAGGCATAATTCGGAATTTCCAAACTGAATATGCTTTGTACATGACCCATATCAAATTCAGAATATTGTCATATTGGCCTGACTATCTGGATTAGTAAAATGGAAAAATAGTTTATGTTAATTTTTCTCATTGGCCATTTTCTCATTTTTATTTTCTTTGGGTCACATTATCCTCCACAGTAAGCACAAGGGTAAAAACGTGTTCATTTAGGTGAGGCACTTCCTGGCTGATAGTGTGTACACTGGCAAGCCAAAATGATTGCTGTTAAAACGGTCTATAGGCCTATAGGTGTGCCAAGTGACAGATGATACCACCAGAAACAAAAATGAATCCTGAATAAAATCGTATGGGGAAAACACTTTGTAAACTTTATTTTGGGTCATCAAACCTTTTCAGGTAATTCTATACATGCAGTTTTCATGTCCCGGTGACCAGTGAAAGTGCAGTTATGGCTCTCTCCTCATTCATGAGGCCCCAGGGTCCTATCTAAATAGGACCCTGGGGCCTCATTTTATGGAGGGACTATTGGGTCATATTTAAAAGGTTAAGTCTAAAACTTAAAGTCTAAATCAATAACTAAAAGTTGAAGTCGAAAATGAATTTGGTATTAAAGATTGGGCATTTGGTATTTAGGATAGGGTATTTTGTATTTAGGATTGGTATTTATTCATTTAGCCATTTAGGAATATTAGTTGAATATTTTCAACTGAAGCGAAGAAGTCGCATGACACTGAGTCGCAATGGCCTATCAGTGTTGAGATTGTCCGTACGTCAGCGACGGCTTCAGAGCGATGTGTGGAGAGGGCCGGGCAGAGCAGGGGATTGAAAATCTGCTGGCCGGCTGAGAGCTGCTAAATTTAGGGGAGAGGAGCAGGGAGCAGCGCTGAAACCATTGGACAAATAAACACCCGTAGTCGGTCGGATTCTGCTCTGACAACTATGCCGTTTACTCACGGGAGGAGCTCGGAGTTAACTGCTTTTATTAAATTAGCTTTTTACTTTAGTTTTTGGGATTTCAACGTTGATTTATCTTCACTGGAGCTTCTCAGCAGCTAGCTTCCGTGCACATCCGGTTCCACTGTTGTTGTTAGCGTTGTTAGCTCTGTCGGACTACAGCTTCATATTTATATAAAAAACGGACAAAATTGGACTTTACTTGGAGAAAAGAAAGCGAGGAGGTTGAACTACCCGGTGAGTTCAGAAAACATGTGTCTGTAACTTTATTCCAGTTACTGTGACCAAGTTACGATAGCATAGCCCTGATCAGTCCAAACTCCATTCAGAAAACAAACATTTTAGAAGTTGTTGTCCTGCTGTCTTGCTGACAGACCTGACAAAGCATCAGTTCATATGTTTAACAAATCTGCATCATGTTGTAGTTATTTCGGCATTAGTTTAATCCGTTTATTGTTATTTAATCACCACAAAATATTTACTTTGGGTTCATACAGTTGTTGTAATGGCGAGTTGTGTTTATTCACGTTATCGCGTTAAAATCGCCTTCTTGTGTGTGAACACTTGTAGCGAATGTACTCACGCGAAGAAAGCATTGCGAGGCGAAAATTCGCATTTGGTCTTAATGCCGCATAAGTATGTATGTATGTATGCACAAGGTGAGTATGTATGTATCCGCAAGGTTAGTATGTATATATGCGCAAGTTTCAGTATATATATGTGTGAGGTTAAGTATGTATGTATGCACAAGGTGAGTATGTATGTATATACATACTCACCTTGTGCATACTGAGTATGTATATATTCACTGAAAAAAAAGTCTATTGAAGTTACATAAAAATAATAGGTACATCGGTTGCACATATTATATTTATTTTTAGTCAAAATGATTTTCAGATTTCAGTTATGTATACTGAATTCTTATATGTAAATCCAACATGATTTGATTATGTTCATTCAAAGTTATTTGCTAATGTTAAATATATTAAATTATTCTGTAAAGACCAAACATCATTTGTTTATGTTAATTTAACGTTTCCCTTTAATGTTAGTGTATTCAATTATCACTTACAAAAGCAACTCAGATTTTTATACAACTAAAATACTAGCAGTGGATGTTGAGCAAGAACATGGTAAGAAACACCTGCACAAGACTATGGGAAAAGGGAAGAAGTCAAGTTAATAACATGCATTTATGGGATGAGGTTGCAGAGAGAAAGAGGATAGAAGAGCTCATTGCATCATGGGAAATCAGCAGCATAACTAAGGGAAGCAGCAGTTCATCCATTTTGCTGGCTACCCCCCAGGTATGTGTACCTGTATCTCAACCACCTCCAACATGTACATAATGATGATTTTACTCCTGCATCCTTTGCACTCTGCTCATTGAACTAGTCTCAATCGGTCTATTGTTTTTGTTTAGAGTGTGTGTGTGTGTGTCTTCTCTATACTGTAGCCTGTCTGATTTGCTTATTGTATAAGCAAGCACATTGTGAGCAATGTATAATCCAGAGTCAAATTCCTCTTGTGTACACATACTGGGCAAATAAAGCTGACTCTGATAAAGGGAAATATTTCTGGTGCTTCTTTTGTTTTAATCTAGATTATTGTGGTTTACAGCTCAGGGAAGTCAAAAATCCATATCTCAATGTTAGAATAAAGAATATATAATAAAGAAATGTTGACCTGAGAACAGCCTTTAATCTCTCCGTCTGGTTCAGTACACAAACACAACAATGGGCTAGACTTCTGAATGACCCCCTCCACAAGGAGATTAAACCACAGAAGGTCACTGCTGAAAGGGCTGGCTGATGAGAATGTTGTATCAAATCATATTAATGGAAAGTTGACTGGAAGGTTAAAGTGTGGTAGGAAAAGGTGCACAAGCAGCAGGGATGACCGCAGCCTTGAGAGGAAAGCTGAAGAACTTGGGGGAGCTTCACAAGGAGTGGACTGAGGCTGGAGTCGGTGCATCAAGAGCCACCATGCACAGACGTGTCCAGGAAATGAGCTCCGAGTGTCACATTCCTAGTGTCAAGCCATTCCTGAACCAGAGACAACGTCACAAGTGTCTTACTTGGGCTAAGGGGAAACAGAACTGGACCGTATGACAAAACCAAAGTGACAACATTGATGATTTTGACCAAAGTGCTTAAAAGAAACCATTTGCGATTCTTTTTATTGAAGTTTTGCTGAAGTTCAATATTCACTGCCAGTCTGACTAAAGCCACGGCAAGCAGCACAAAGCAGATGAACCAGATAGGAAGTCA
This sequence comes from Micropterus dolomieu, assembly GCF_021292245.1. Lineage (NCBI taxonomy): Eukaryota > Metazoa > Chordata > Actinopteri > Centrarchiformes > Centrarchidae > Micropterus > Micropterus dolomieu. Next base: position 2,041,639 of record NC_060170.1, on the reverse strand, counting down.
GACACAGAACGGCATAGAGAATCATGTGGATTTTCAAAATAAAACACCCGTTGCAGACTCCCGATCCCACAATTAAAACAGACCAAAAAAAGACGCAATTTAACTACATAGCCTACAGTAGAGGCACAAAGGACAATTGAACAAATAAGCAAAATCTGAATAGCTCAGCAAAATCAGACGGAAATGCTCCATGTAGGATATGTAGCCCGCACAAAGCAGAGCTGAAGGGGCTCACAAAGAGTTGTTATCCGTAGTTAAAGCACACAATATGAGAAATTAACAACACGTTAACAACGTGTAGGCTAAACGCTCCACTGCTGAAACACTTAAAGCCCGTGTCCACCAAAGCGTTAATTCCAATGGGAGCGCCGCGTTTTTACAAGCTGATAGAAACGCCAGCAGTGTGACGAGGCGCTGAGCGTTCGTCACTGTCACTTTTTACTCAGCTGTCCAATCACAACGGTTACTATGCTGGAATAGGGCTTCGTCCAACCTCAGCTATTGGACCAAACGGTGGCACTCGCCGAGATGTTTCCACGCCCACAAACTCTCATGAACTCACATACGGCGAGTCCGTCCTTTCTCCCTACCTGCTTCAGCCTTCTCTGTGACTGACTGTGAGTTGTCAGGAAAGAAATAAAATAAATAATTAAAGCTGCAAGCAGCGTTGGGCGGGCCCTCGCACTTGTAGCGCGTCCGCGCGTGAACCGGCCGAGTTGCATATTCTGGAGCACTGCCGGTGCGGCTGTGAATTTCCTACGCGGTTCCGACGCCGCATGAAGGTGCTATATGTCACTTCCTGTGTCCCCTATGTGGAGCTACATAGCACTTGCCGCTATGAACATAAATCGGTATTGGTGTGTAGATGTCTGCGGGGTGGGAGAGTTATCAAGCACGTAAAGTTTGTTTCAGATGTGAGCATGTACACTGAACAATAATGTACCCAAACAATAAAATAAATTCCTTTTATATTTCCCTGCCTTGTTGTTTATGTGTAGATACAGAGGAAGAATGTGAGAACAGCACACATTTCATCGTTACTGTGTGTTAGAGCATGGGAGAACAGTGGATACTTTTAATACAGCCCACACCCCTAATACTGTGTAACTATAACAAGTAGAGAACAGAAGAAAAAGATGTTCTTTCTTTACAACTGTCTGCATAGCTTATTCAT
>NC_060170.1:1995858-2040365 GCF_021292245.1 Micropterus dolomieu | reverse complement strand
CACAATATGAATAAGCTATGCAGACAGTTGTAAAGAAAGAACATCTTTTTCTTCTGTTCTCTACTTGTTATAGTTACACAGTATTAGGGGTGTGGGCTGTATTAAAAGTATCCACTGTTCTCCCATGCTCTAACACACAGTAACGATGAAATGTGTGCTGTTCTCACATTCTTCCTCTGTATGTACACATAAACAACAAGGCAGGGAAATATAAAAGGAATTTATTTTATTGTTTGGGTACATTATTGTTCAGTGTACATGTTCACATCTGAAACAAACTTTACGTGCTTGATAACTCTCCCACCCCGCAGACATCTACACGCCAATACCGATTTATATTCATAGCGGCAAGTGCTATGTAGCTCCACATAGGGGACACAGGAAGTGACATATAGCACCTTCATGCGGCGTCGGAACCGCGTAGGAAATTCACAGCAGCACCGGCAGAGCTCCAGAATATGCAACTCGGCCGGCTCACGCGCGGACGCGCTACAAGTGCGAGGGCCCGCCCAACGCTGCTTGCAGCTTTAATTACATTTGTCTTTTTTGTTGTTGTTAAGAGGTTGTAAATGTATTACATATTTTGCAAGACATTTCTGCATTAATCTTGTATAATTCCCTACTGATGCTGGTTTTATGTCATTCAGAAGGTGTTTTAATGACTGACAGTGTTGCCTCAGGTTGTAGCAGAATGTTTACAATGCACTCTTGATAAAGTGTCTATGTAAGGAAAAAGGTGCTTTGTTCTAAGAGGCATGTGGGAAAGTGTTGATATACTGACACGGTTGATACTGATCAATGATCAATGTTGTGTGATCAGCAATGATTTGCTCTTGTAGTTGATGTAGGTGGATACCGTTGTTTGCCAACACCATATTAACCATATGGCCAGTTCCTGTTGATGGGTGAACAAACGTTGCCTTCCATCTTCAGGAGGTCGTAAGGCAGTTATTTAGAAAACGTAATTCACAGCACAATACCAATTTTTTTGCTCTCTTAGGAGCATAGACCTATACTCTAATATTGTAGGACTACATCATATTGTACTGTACTGTGATGCAGAATGATGTGCAACAATTACATAGATACAGTTTAGTGTAGACAGTTGAAGACCTGTTCTCCAGTCTAAATGTATGCATTATGGATGCTACTGTGTAGCGGCTCAGGTTGGACTGGACTTTCTGCCCAGCCTCATTGTTACGCCGTGATTTATGACATGGTTCACCACAGTGGCCCTAATTTTATCGGAACCGTGTCTCCATGTATTGCATGGTCCCCTTATTTGTTCTTGTCCTTGTCCCGATCTTCCTCCTACTCTTCTCTGTCTTCCTCTCGCTTTCACCACTAGATTTGCAAAGTTGTAGTGTTTTGCAAGAAGTGTGTAGCAGAATTGCAAATAAAGTGCAAAGCAGAACATGTGTTTGTACTTTGTGTACCTTTGTTTAAGGCATGGTAACAAAAGTTAAGGTTTGGATGCTTTGGTTTAAGCATTCACTTTTAGTGTGTAAACAATCAGAAAAACCTATAATCAGACAGATCTATGTGGAGATATGACAGCACTTCCTGTAATTATTGTAACAGCTTTTGACCATGAGACTGCAGAGATTTTGGAAAGACGTTTCTTGCAGATCTGACTGCTAGGAGTTTGGAAACATTATTTCAGCATATTTCATGATTTTGAAATGTCACCTGGTGGACGATTGGTGCCAAATTTTGCACAGAGCCTCAGTGGGCCATGGGAAAGTACTTTGTCACCAAGTCTCTTGTTAATTGAACAGACCAACATGGACAGATGACATCACTTCCTTTTTTAAATGCAATTAAGGAAGTTGTTCCTTCATAACTTTTTGGATTATCAAAATAACTGTCCTTTTATTCCAAAAGTTGTAAATAAAACAGGAGAAGTATATAATGAAACTGTAGAGGGTGCGAGTGGGTGAACCTGGTTAAACAGCCCGTTTTGGCACACTAGCGATCTTTCAAAACTTCCTGAATGAAGCTCAGATATAGCAGGTTCTGTAAACCAGAGATTAAAATCTAATCACCAGCTTTTCTTTATAGTACGACCAAACTCAGTCCAGGACCAGTATCAAGATTTGCTGACTTAATCCAAGTCTGTACTTTCCCTGTATACCTTGCAAGATATACAGGGTAAAATACTTTTTTTGTACTGCTTGGCATTAGAGATGGACTTGATATTGGTTCCTGAAGGGTAATGGGCATAGTTTGGACTCAAGTTGACAATAGCTCCGCTAAGGATTAAATTTCCCTCATGTAACACTACAACATCCACTGCAGCACAGAATTACAGATTTCCAAGGCATTTCATTAAGTCATGATAAATAAAGGCACAGTTGGAGTTACTCATGAGAAACCACTTAAAAAAGCAAATTAATGATGCCAGTGTGAATCCAATCCCACTGTAGAACCTGAAATAGTGAGATTTTATTGAAACCAAAGATTTTATTGAAAACAAAGCATAAATCTAACTGCTCCAAGACACAGTGCAATCCAGAAACTACATTTAATACTTGATACAGAGAGAACATGAACAAGCTAGACAAAACAATACTAACACAGAGCATAAAGCCCAAGACGGTAAAATACTTGTAACAGTATAGAGGTAAAGAGAAGGCAAGCTTTTATTTTTGGCACAGATCTATGGAAGCAAAGAAAAGCTTCATCTTACATTTACTGTATAAGCAACTTAACTTAATAGTAATATGTAATCACTATTTAATGCTTAATATTGAAATTTAAATACCACTGAATATATTCAATCTATTAGAACCACCTGCATTTATGTGATTTGAATTGACCTTTTGCTTAACCTATCGCCCAAACATTGATTGCCCAATCATAGATCCAACGGTGGTCAGATTGGATTTCTCCACGTTAAAGTAGTGTGTTTGGAATATGGGGTCTCACATTTTGCTAGGCATGGAAGCCAGTAGGGCTGACCCCACATAGTCGAACATTCGATGCTTCTGAGCCTGATTCACTGTCAATCTCACAGTGGAAGCTTCGCAGCAAAACAAGGATCATGCCATTTTGGCGATATGGGGTGCTCAACGTCTGATTTTATATAGAACTACCAGTTTTCTCCCAATAAATTAATATACTGCCTATTACAATATACTTTTCAACATTTAATGCTGTAAATAAACATGTAAAAAGAATAAAACTTTCAATAAATCCAAAATTGTAATCCTAACCCCGGGTCGTCAGTGCGCATGTGTATGCGTAGCGTGTTTGTGTGTGTGTAGTGGCAGTGGACGAACACTTGCTGAAGAGATGGAGCCACAGCTTCACCAGTGTTGTGCCAGTTTTCTGTACCTCGCGGGACTTTCGGATAATTTATCACCGTTGATGAACCACACAAAGAATATTATATCGTTTTTAAACAGCCGGCTACTTGAAATAGATCCCGCGAGGAACCGTGACGTGCATGCAGTAGTTGGCAGCACGGCATGCACGCAAAACTATGCACAGGCGCGGAGCGAGAGAGAGAGAAAATAGCCAACAATAAGCCTCGGTTTAGCTTCGGCTCGCAATCGCAATTTTAGATTTTAAATACATTCTGGGAAAATATTACCGTAAATCTAAATACAGTAATACTAACTGACCGCGAAAACCACCACCAACCTCCATTTTCAAATGAAAGACTATCTTGGATTTGACTGAACAATATTTAGTTTAACATCAGATATCAGGAAACTTTTCTTGAAACTTTCACAACAGACTCTTCAGGACTGGACTGTATGCCTTAAGTTGGTGCTTATGTTGTGTGTGACGTTTTACGTGGACTTTCGGTTGTAGCTCTCAGTGCGGGGAGTGCAGCTGTATGAGAACACATTTGATAGAGCCTGTTCTGGGGTAACGTTATCGTCCGTCTGTCTGCTGCTTCATCATTAATATCTGGTGAGTGGTTAATCCTGAAACAAAAAGTGCACTAACATAACCTTAACTTTAGTCTAGAAGAACTGCCTGTGGCTTTGATATTCTGTAATCTGGTAAATAGCCACAGCTAATGTTACCTAACTTACTTAGCTAGCCAACGTTGGAATAGCAAAGCTGTCCTGTTAGCCTGTCAGTAAGTTAGAAGCTGATTAAATTAACATTAATAGCTTAAACAAAATACTTGACTTTTTCATAACGTTGAATAGTATTTTTAGGCTGAGGGCTAAAATTACCGGAACTTTCTATGTTATTTAATGGAGCTGTGAGTCTGACTTTGGGTGTTTACATGTAACATTAAAGTTAATTTGTTCACAATCAGTCTTTATTTTAAGTAGCTTTTCTGTTCCTCTTATTTCCACAAGATGAGCCATATTGCCATATATGCCAAGACCATCTTCAGGATTCCAACCTGTGAAACTGTAACGTTAAGTCCATTATCACTAACTAACATAACGTTACCATGGCCCATTATTTTAGTATGGCCCACTAAAATTACTAGATATATTTGAATTAAGTTTGATTTATTGGATTTAAGATACTTGGTTTTAGCCCCTTGCTGTAACAAACATTTTACATGACTTCTAAAGATGAGCTTAATTAGAAAGATAAAATGATTGCTTGTGGCAGCTTGTTTGTCTTCAGAAAGTCTTTGAGAATACTTGTGAATATCACCAAAATTGTGTGCCGTGGTCCTCCTGTCACTAGAAGTGAGAATAAGTATCCAATTTTTCCATTGACTCCCATACTAAAATTGGATAGGAAAAAGTCTCTGAAAATACAATCTGTTCTTTGAATACCGAAAGACTTGACAACACAACACTCACAGAAGTCATGTACATGTCCCATACTGTGTCTGAGTATTCGGATGGAATCCACCATACACCAAAATTCACATTCAAAGATATTGATTGTCTAGTGTAATCAGAGTGCGGAGCAGCTTTCATAGATTCAATAAAAGGTGTTCAGATAATGTGAGTTTGGCACTGGAGATGAATTTCTGCCCCAGTGATTGATTTGTGTTTGTCATTTTTTTGGAGGACAATCACAACTGCTGTCACCACTTCCACTGCCCACCCGGCTCCCCCCACCACCTCTATCCTCACCTGTCTAACTTCACAACCATTACTTTTCAAATGCAGACTTCCCCACCCGGAACACCTACAGTGAGAAACTGTTTTGTTAAGATTCTTTTGTGAAGATTCTTTTGTGTATTGCAATGTGTCTTGACAGGATAACTGTGGCCTGGTTGAATGTTGAGCCAATTTTCTGGAGTTTTGATTAGTTGTTATTTATTCTGATGATCTTTATGGAGAATGTCATGTTTAGCATGTGGGCAAGATGGTTGATTACCTGTATTTTCTTATCTTCAACCTGGCTTTTCTAGTCTCTGTGGCTAGTTATAGGGAAATATTTTTTTATAATATATATATATATATATGTATATATATTATATTTTTTATATTTTTACTTTTATACAATGATTACCGACTGCCTACGACATTGTTATACTATCAGTTTCAAAACAGATCTCTTTATATATGTATTATTATGACTGTATTATTGCAATAAGCGATCTGCTTTAGTTAAGTCTTCAAATGTCCTTTTTATTTTACATCAACAGCTAAAACAGTATTTTATTCATTAAACAGTAATACTGTAAACTAACAGTAATGTTTTCATAACAGCATAATACTAAAATAAATAACTAAAATAACAGTATACTGTACTTTATTTTACCGTATGCTAAACACTACTGTTGTTGGTTTTACAGTAATTTTATCGTAGAATGAAATACAGCAACTACTGGATAACTGTAAGTTATAGTTAATTCGACAATAAACATCTTACAGGCGCTATTTTACAGGCCTGTACTTGTACAGTGCCTTTCCTGTTGTTCCGACTACTCAAGACGCTTTACACTACATCACATTCATCTGGAGCAATTTGGGGTTCAGTGTCTTGCCCAAGGATACTTGCAAACTAGGGGAGCTCAGGATAGAACCTTTTTTGTAAATAGACGACCGCTCTAACCCCTAAGCCACAGCTGCCCAACATTAAAAAAATGACTAAACATTTTGATGGTACATCTGCAGAGTGCTTTGTGAGAACAGAACATTTGGCAGGCATGGCAACAGTAACTACGGTTACAGAAATATAGGGTTATTTTAAGTGGTGCAACTTTAAAAACTTGGTTTTAAGTTCAAGTTGCTAAAATTGGATTCAGATTCCAAAATCCAAGAAGGAACAAGGATTAACATTCAAACTTTGGGGTGGCTGTGGCTCAGGAGGTAGAGCGGGTTGGCCGTTAATCGGGAGGTCACCGGTTCAATCCCTGGCTCCCCCTGGTTGCGTGTCGAAGTGTCCTTGGGCAAGATACTGAACCCCTGGCGGCTGTTCCGACAGTGTGTTAATGAGCGTGAATGCTAGTTTCCGTTTGAGCACTTAGGCTCAGTGTATGAATGTGTGTGACTAGAAAGGCGCTATACAAGTACGGAGCATTTACATTTACAAACCTGAATGGAATCAATTAGACCACTGTCCTATCAGGTTACGTTCTGTCAGTCACATGATCCAAGAAAGAAAAGTTCCTGGAAACTCTGGATACTAGAACTTTGTATTTGAATTGTGAAGCTGGAAAAATTCTATTTTTTTTTTAAATATACAATTTGAAAGAGCAGAATTCCAACCACCTAAATTGAGAGAGATGGTTTTCAAATGAAAATATTTCAATGCTATAACTTCAGTGGTATTTAAATTTACAAAATAAGGTATTCAGTAGTGATTAAATCTCACAATTAGGTGTTGAGTTGCTTAAAAAATTCTACTAAGTTCTTTGTTTTCAAAAAAGAATCAATCCTTAAGACTTTCATTTCAGTCACACATCTGTTTCAGTACAAAATAATGCCAGTCAACACAAACAAAGTTTAAATGTTTTCAATGCTTAGTTCAATTCAAGATTATGAATGTATAACACAAAGCTCTTTTTAAAGAGTTAAAATCCCATGATCACATGAGATAATACTGAAGTTAGAACCAGGACATCATATTTTTTCACATATGATGCTCACATGGTACATATCAATTTACACACAGCAAACCTCGGGCAGGTTATTTTCCAGTGTAGGAATACTTGTTGGTTTCAAGGTTGGGGGAGTATGTTTGGGGACTCAGTAGGAACCCACAGCTCACTTTTGCCCCGGGAACCCTAGCAATAAAGCTGACCCTGCATCATATAGCATACATCTTAGGTCTAAATACAGCTGAATCAACACTTTTACTCCAAAGCAGTGACATGGTGTGACTTACCTGTGCCGTGCTTATGTGATTTGTTAGCATATCAAATTAGCTTTGTCAGTCTGTATGATGTATGTCAGCACCTGAGGACAAAAATATGTTGACAAATGCAGAGTCAGGCAGAAGGTGTCTGTGCACTGTGCAGCAGACCTGCTTCACTGCTGTGGTGCATCTTGAGAAGTGGAGTCCTGAGTAGTTTTTACAGTTACTGGGGTGGAGTCTTCAACTAGCAGCTGCTCTGGTGGACGCAGGAACACCAGCATCACTGTGATGTTATCACTGGAACCGGCTGCCTTAGCGTGACCTACCAACTGTTGAGCGACTCTCTGTCCAATAGCATCCTCAGACCGTTCCAGTGGAGCGTCTTCCCCGCCCTCGGGGTCACCAGCCTGTTGGAGTGCATTCAGGACCAGATGTGGCACCTCTGAAGGTTTGACTGCATCAAAGAAGCCATCACACGCCAGCAACACATAGTCCTCATCCCCGAACAGCTGGGTTGTTGAGCAGTCAGCATCTCCAGAGACATAGGGCTTCTGGTCAAAGTCACCTGGAGGAGTGATGTGGAATGTGTGGTTAGCAGCTGCAGACCGACTCCAAGGCCTGAATACCTCTCAATTAATTGGTTAGAATGAAGATCAATAGTGCTCATAAACTACCTTACAAATCTTAGGCTGAATTCACACAAAATCAGGTATTGTGGCAATAATGTCGGTCCATTTATTTGAATAGGGGTAGTTTTTTTAGCCTGTGATGATGTAAACTGCACAGGAAGTAGTTACCCTGCGGCAAAAGTTTAAACATAATCAACTTTTGGATGTTCTTACGTTACAGAGGGAAATCACATAAGTCACGTTAAACCTTCTCCACAGTCAGCCTGAAAGAGATGCTGGGCTCTTCCTTTTGACATAAAATAATGGCTGATCACTACACATTTATACATTAAAATCCAAAAGAATCCTCTATCAGATTCAGAATCAGCTTTATTGCCAGGTATAAATGTAACATGTAAATGCTCTGTACTTGTATAGCGCCTTTCTAGTCTTTTTGACCACCAAAAGCGCTTTTACACTACATCTGCATTCACCATTCAGTCACATTTATACACTGAGCCTAAGTGCTCAAACAGAAACTAAGGCCCAATCCCAATGTCCCCCCTCACAGACTCACAGACTTTGAGGCGTTCCCAGGAAGTACGTGAGGGCTTAGGTATTTTCGACCTCTCGAGGGCGCTCGCGCAGACATTTTGAGCCCTTTATAGACCCTTTTTGTAAATCTGCATTTCTGCAGACTTTGGCTGAGGGAATTGCCCACTGTTCATAGCGGTACTTTTACACAGCCAGATCTGTGTGAAGATGGGGGTCAGCTGGTCAGGGCAGATTTTCAGGCAGGATGGTGACACCGTCTGGGCCAGGAGCCTTCCTGATCTTCTGCCTCTGGTAGAGCTGGCACACATCCCCCTCACAGATCGTGAGTGCAGGTGAGGGGTCGGAAAGGGGGGTGAGAGCGTGGCAGTCGGGGAAGGTGACTGTTTGAAGATGGTGTTGGAGCGGGGGAGAGGTGTGACTGTGGGCTTGAAATCTACAATGGAAACGATTCAGCTCGTCAGCCAGTTGTTGAGTACCAGCAGTGTTGGGGGATGGTCTCCTGTAGTTAGTGAGTGTCAGCAGGCCTCTCCACACTGACACAGGGTCGCTGGCTGTGAAGCTGTTTCCTAGCTTTTCAGTGTAGCATCTCTTTGCTGCTTTGACCTCTTGAGTCAGAGTGTTCCTGGCCTGGTTGTATAGGACTCTGTTCCCACTTCTGAAGGCCTCCACTTTGGTCTGACGAAGCTGCCCGAGTTTCGCTGTTAACCAGGGTATTTGGTTGTTGTATGTGTGGAAGGTTTTGGTCAGCACACACGTCCTCACAAAAACTCATGTAAGATGTCACAGTGTCAGTTCGTCCAGGTCAGTGGCTGCAGTCTCAAAAACACTCCACTCAGTGCAGTCAAAGCAGGCCTGTAACTCTAGCTTTGACTCGTTGGTCCATCTTTTCAGTCTTTACAACAGGTTTAGCAGATTTCAGTTTTTGCCTGTATGTCGGGATAAGATGAACCAGACAGTGATCAGAGTGTTCCAGCGCTGCATGGGGGACAGAGCGATAAGCTTCTTTTCATGTAGTGTAGCAGTGGTCCAGTGTCTTAATATGCTGTCTGTACTTTGGACGTTCGTGGCTGAGGTTTGCTCTGTTGAAGTCCCCGAGAACAATGAGCAGGGAGTCTGGGTGTTTTTTTAGCTGAAGAAAAAATCCTAATATTTCTGATACAGTACTACTGCAATACAATGTGTTTATAAAAAAGAACTGCCAAAAAAACTAACAAAACAAAACATGGTTGACTGACTAAAATCTTTGTCAGGTTGATTGACTAAAATCTTTGTCATACAACTTCTATAATTCTTTATTGAACTAGAAAATATATACTGTACATACAAATGGTTCTCTCTGTCATTAAGGTAATAAAGACCACTATGTGAGAATTTACTGTATTAAGCCCAAAACTTGCTCTCTTCTTGTTGGTTATGAGTGACTTACCTATAGCTCTTGATACAGCATATGTTCCATTAACACGCCAGCAACCCATGAAGGTGACGCAGCCACCAAGATCCTCAATTCTCTGTTTTTCATCCTGGACAGTGGAGGACAAAAGAGACCAACCTGACCACCAGACCACCTTCACACTGTTCATTTAATCTGAAGACGTGCATTGACAGCCATCAGTCATGTAAAACTCATCACATTGAGTGTTGTGGTGAAGACAGAAGACCTTGACAACATAAAATCAAAACCTGTAACCACAGCAGTCTAAACCATGGTTCTCAAACGTTTACACTTAAACTAACACAAATTAAACCCCCATTTGATAGGAGCTTTGCTCTGAGATTCAGAAAATGTATGAAATCATTGACTAAACTAGTCATACATTACGTCAGTGTGTTACTGACGGGAGTCTTGAAGTCGCTGTGGTGTTCACACTACGTGACTGATCGGTGTCACGACGGCTGTGTCACCCGACGCTGGTCTCCAAACCACGTTTTGTCAAGAAAACACACGTGAAATGTGAAACGGGAAATGAACCAAAAAAAACACACGAAACAGCTGTTGTTTGTTATTATAAAGATAGCAATTATAAATACAAAGAATATGGATGAAAAAATGGATTAGCACACGCAGGTGGCAGGGATTGTCTGAGCTACAGAGAGCTGGAGGTGAGTTAAAAGTGTTTTCCGGTAAAAATAGCTGCCTGCTCTTCCAGCTGCCTGCTCTCATTGGATAGATGTAGATGTGAATGTCACTAAGCTCGCCGACGCAAATTGGGCTTAAAATCGTGTAGTGTGAACTAGGCTTTATAAAGAGGGAAAACCTGTGTGTGAGTGAGTCTATATATGTGTCTGGTATGCTCCCAGAGCAGGGCTTATAAGTTCTGATGTTGTAGTCAATTGTTGAAACAGAGTTATCGTCATCAGGCAGGTTTGATATACAGTACGTTAGAGACGAATGTGTTGAAACTGAGTTGTAAGAGTTTTATGTTACAGTAAGTTCTAAGGGAGCGCTGAATATCTAGCAGTATCTTTGCCATTGTCATGCTGTTTCAGTGTTATTAATGCTGTAGGGTCAGGGTCAGCAAGTTAGTTTAAGTGACCAGTTAGCTCATTCAGTAGTGCACAGGCCTTTCAATTGGAGGGTTGTATGTTTGGTCCACTCTTGCACGAATATTTTTTCCCTCTTCAACAAATTGACTCTGAAGAGATTGTTTCACATGCTCACAATAAAGCATGTGCTGGAGCGTGTGCGTCCCGGTGATTGGTCCACATCCATCATCCTATGGACGCTTATTTTTCATTTCAACAGCATCTCCAGGGAGAGAAAATTCTTCTCATTCAGCGGAATCACGTTTCCTGAGGCTTTTTAAGAGGTTTTAAGAACTACAGACTCTTCTGAATGTCTGTCAGAACTTTTCAATGTAAAAGTTCTCAATTCAACTAAAAATAAAGCATTGCTGCAAAAACCTTTTTTCTATTTTGTAGGCACAATTACTTAAGAGGAAGTGATTATGTGAGTAACTGTTGCCGTCATGACTGAGTCCTATTTCAGCACCAGCTGCTTATTTATGGTATTTATTTATTTATTTATTTGGCCAGTGGGCTCTTGCTGACTACTGCTTTAAGTGAAACCAATGTGAAACACATATTATTTTTTTTTATTTTGGCAAATACATTCTTACATTTCATCTCACACAGGTAAAGCTGTACTACTGATAAAGTCACAAAACAAATTTTTGAGACTTTCCCTTCTTCAACTATCCAAGTGTTGCAATTCCAAAGCATTTTTATTTTTTTTAAACAATAGGGCATAGTTAACTATATATAGACAAACATAGGAAGCTCTTCACTCCATGGTTCACCAGAGTTCTATGATAAGGAATACAAACAGCCAGATATACAAACATACACACGTTTATCTACATACCTAAGCACACATATCTACATATATATGCATGCATAGAACAAGATCAGACAGAAACTTACATACTCATTGTTTCTTATTGATGTCTATACCTACATTTCCCATTGTGTCTAGTACCTACATCCGTTAATTATGTCAACAAGTCCATTTAAAATCTGAAGTAACTAGTTTAATATATTCAGTCCACTTGATCCAAATCAGGTAAATTTTTAAGTTTTGGATCCTGAGGGAAAATGATAATTCCATAATATCAATTTAATGTATTATTTCTATCCACTCTTCAATAGTTTGTGGGTCTGATTTTAGCCAACTCTTTTGACAGCCTTTTTACTTGCTGCCAGAAGTATATGAGCCAGTTTCTTGTCTAGTTATTACTCCATCTATCTAATTGGATATCACCCATGTAAACAGCATCCCATCTGAGAGGGATACTACTACCAAATAGATTGTTAACATGTTTATGTATTTCTTGCCAGTAGGGGACCTGGCAGCTCCAAAATATGAAAAATGGTTGGTGTTGTTTTCCCCACAGAGCCTCCAACAACTGCCATCTCCAAAATGTGCTTTTTGCTGCGGGGTAATTAAGAATCGTACAATATTTTTCCGCCAGAATTCGCACCATGTGGATGAACTAGTTGAACTCATTGAATTGCTCACACTCTTTGCCAAGTCTCCTCTGGGATGTTAAAATTACCCTCTTTCTCCCATTTCTTTTTATATAAAGTGGGTTTTCTGATTTACAGTCCTCTCCAAAAGTATTGGAACAGTATGGCAAATTCCTTTGTTTTTGTTGTGGTGCAGCCTCTATATTTCTGCTCTCTGAGTCTTCTTCCAACAGTGGATTGTGATACCTTCACCCCTGCACTGTGGAGGTGGTTGCTGATGTCACTTACTGATGTTTTGGGGGTTTTCTTCACAGCTCTCACCATATTTCTGTCATCAACTACTGTTGTTTTCCTTGGCCGACCTGTTCGACGTCTGTTGCTCAGTACACCAGTAGTTCCTTTCTTTTTCAGGCCATTCCAAATTGTTGTCCAATGGCTCTGGTCGATTTTCCTTCTTTTCTCAGCTTGACAGTGGCTTGCTTTTATCCCATAGACAGCTCTCTGGTCTTCATGTTGGTTTATCCTCTTGAACAGGAAATGCAGTCTTTATAGGTTTGAACCAAAGATGAAAACTAGTCATGCAGAGCTATTTAATTTTTGGACAATCAACCTAAAAGGCAACACCTGGGCAACCAGAACATCTGTCAGTCACATGTTCCAATAGTTTTGCTCACTGAACTCTTGTCTCATACTCATCTTTTGATCTTAAACCCAAATGTCTTCAGTGAACAAAAACAAAGGAATTTGCCTTACCGTTCCAATACTTTTGGAGGGGACTGTACATTGAAGAATACCTACGTACATTTTGGAGATGATATTGCTGCAAGTCGTGGATTTAGATGCTGACAGGAATAGTTTTTGGATATCTAATTCTTCTGTTTTCGAAGCTGTGTTCAAGTTCTGAACGAAATAGTGTCGAACTTGAAGGTACCTAAAGAAATCATTCTTTTCCAGGTTGTGTTTTTCCTGTAGGGATAAAAAGTTTTGGAAACCCCCCCTTGTGGACAAACGTGTAGAAGTTAGTAAGACCTTTTGTGGTCCATTTTTTTTTAATCTATCATCAGATCTATTCGGCAAAAAGTTTTAATTGTAGGCACACTATCTTAACAATTTTGCAGGAACTTCTAACCTACTTAGTTTCAGTTTCCTGACATATTTTTAGTGATAAGTTGAGCCACTGGTTGCCCTTGTTAGCAATTTTTTTGTAGTTCCTCATCTGTTAAAATTGCTTCTAGTGGGATGTCTTCCGCCAATAGATTTCCAATGCCCTTCCAGAGTATATAAACAAAGTAAGGGCCTTAGTTGGGCCGCATAATATATTTGTAAACATGGGAGGCCCATTCCACTACAATCCTTAAAACTGCAGGGTTTTATATTAGATTCCAGGCTTTTCCCTTGCCACAAGTATCTGGACATCAATTTGTCCCACTCTATAAACTGTTTAGGTGGAATGTTAATTGGCAGGGTATGGAAAAGATAAAGTAATCTTGTTAAAATGTTTATTCTGACATATTCTAACATAGCGCTTAAATTCAGAAATGGAATTACATTCCATCTTGATAAATCTCATTTTATTTTCACATTTATTGGTCCATCGTTGAGATCATATAATTTTGATGCATCTTTAGGAAGAGTGATACCCAGATACCTTATTGATTCTGTTTCCCATTTCAATTTGTATCTACTTGTAATGTGTTTTGGTGAATCACAGTTAAATATCATTATTTTAGTCTTTTGTATATTAAGTTTATAACCTGAGAGTGATTCATATTTATTTAGTATATTCATGACTTTGGGAAGCGACTGTGTGGGCTGCACTAAGTAGATTAACACGTCATCCGCAAATAAAGCCAATTTGTGTTCCCCTGTTGGCAAATCTATTCCTTTAAAATCTCTATTTTGTTTTATACATTGGCTTAAAGGTTCAATAAACAAGCCAAAGAGAAGAGGGGAAGCACAGCATCCCGGTCTTGTTCCGTGTTCTAGAATAAAAGTTTGTTAGATCACCATTGATTTTTGTCCTTACAGATGATCTCTCATATCGTGCTCTGAATGTGTCGATGACAGACCTGTGAAAGCCGAATTTCGTCAATACTTTATACAAGCAGGACCATTTGACAGAGTCAAATGCCTTCTCTGCATCTAGACTTAGTATGGCTGACTCTGTACTATGTTTTGTGACATGTCTAATGTGTAAGGTTCTCCAAACGCTGTCTTGCATTTGTCTTTGATGAACAAAACCTGTTTGATCCATGTGAATGAGTTCTGGTAGGATATTTTTTATTCTCTTGCTCAATATTAACGTAAACAATTTATAGTCAACATTTAGTACGCCGATGGAACTTTCCCGGAGTTATTAGTTGGAGGAGCAGCAATTTGGAATCCTTCGGAAACGAGCAGGTGCGCTGGTTAAACTGAGACAGCGGGGATTTCGCACTGCGCTCCCTTCAATCCACCTGGCGAATGTCGTCAGACCAAAGAGGAGGCCTTCAGAAGAGTCTTGTACAACCAGGCCAGACAACACAATGACTAAAGAGGTCAAAGCTGCAAAGAGGTGCTATGCTGAAAAGCTAAATAACAGCTTTGCAGCCAACGACCCTGCGTCGTTGTGGAGAAGCCCGTGGACACTCACAAACTACAAGAGACCATCCCCCAACACTGCTGGTACTCAACGACTGGCAGACGAGCTGAATGGTTTCTACTGTAGGTTTGAAAAACAGTCACCTTCGCCCACTGACCTCTCACCTGCACTCAAGATCTGTGAAGAGGACTTGAGCCACCTCTGCCAAAGGCAGAAGGTCAGGAAGGCTCCTGGCCCAGATGGTGTCTCACCATCATGCCTGGAAATCTGTGGACCAGCTGGCCCCCCATCTTCACTCAGATCTTCAACAAATCACTGGAGCTGTGTGAAGTTCCCTCCTGCTTCAAACGCTCCACAGTCATCCCGGTCCCAAAAAACCCTCCATCTATGGACTGAATGACTACAGGCCCGTCGCCCTGACATCTGTAGTCATTAAGTCCTTTCAAAGACTGGTGTTGGCCCACCTGAAGGACATTACTGGCCCCCTGCTGGACCCCCTGCAATTTGCCTGCAGGGCTAACAGGTCAGTGGATGATACTGTCAACTTGGGTCTGCATCACATCCTGCAACACCTCGACTCTCCTGGGACATATGCTAGGATCCTGTTCATGGACTTCAGCTCTGCGTTCAACATCATCATCCCGGACATCCTCAGCACCAAACTCACCCAGCTCACTGTGCCAGCCTCCACCTGTCAGTGGATCACAGACTTCCTGACTGACAGGAGTCAGCAGGTGAGGCTGGGGAACATCACATCCTGGCGCCCCCCAGGGGTGTGTGCTCTCCCCACTGCTCTACTCCCTCTACACCAACGACTGCACCTCAGGGGACCCATCTGTCAAACTCCTGAAGTTCGCTGATGACACAACGGTCATCGGCCTCATCCGGGACGGTGATGAGTCGGCCTACAGACAGGAGGTTGATCAGCTAGCTCTCTGGTGCAGTCAGAACAACCTGGAGCTTACACGCTCAAAACTGTGGAGATGATCGTGGACTTCAGGAGGAGCCCCCCCACTCTGCCCCCCATCACCATACTTACAGCCCTGTGTCTGCTGTGGAATCCTTCAGGTTTCTGGGATCCACTATATCCCTGGACCTAAAGTGGGAGCCCAACACTGACACGATCATCAAGAAGGCCCAACAGAGGATGTACTTCCTGCGTCAGCTCAGGAAGCTCAACCTGCCTAAGGAGCTACTGATGCAGTTCTACACAGCCATCATCCAGTCTGTTCTCTGCACCTCCATCACTGTCTGGTTTGGATCTGCCACCAAAAAGGACAGGAGCAGACTACAACGGACAGTCCTTCAGAATGGTGCCCTCCATTCAGAGTCAGGAAACGGGCAGGAAACATCACTGCAGATCCATCTCACCCCGGACACAACCTGTTCCAGCTCTTCCCCTCTGGTAGGCGCTACAGAGCACTGTACGCCAAAACCAACAGACTCAGGAACAGTTTCTTCCCACAAGCCATCACTCTGATGAACAGCTGATTTCTGACTCACGCTGTCAGGAACAATTCCTGTGCAATAACCCAGTAACTCTGTCTCTAATCAGCCACCTGTTTACTGGTTTCCACTTATTATCTATTTATTCACCATTCTCTATTTCAGTGCTGTTTATACTATGTCATATTGTATATACTGTATACCAATACATCTACCTCAGGTCATAGGTCTTATTTATTTTTTCCAGCATCCTTTGCACTATGCTCCATCACACTGTGTACATGTATGTGTACCTGTATATCATATCCACCTTCAACTTGTACATAATGAGAATAGTTTACTCTTGCATCCTTTGCACACTGATCACTGCACTATTTGTCAATATGTCTATATTGTTTTGTTTAGTGTGTATATTAGTGTTGTCTACTCTGTAGTATGTGTCTGATTTTATTTATTATTTTATTATTGTATAAGTAAGCACATCGTGAGCAATGTACAATCCTGAGTCAAATTCCTCGTATGTGTACACATACCTGGCAATAAAACTGATTCTGATAGTTACCGCATTCCATTTTGTCTTTTCTGTCTTTCAATATGACTAAAATAATCGCATCTCTCCATGAAGGCGGAATTTCTCTTTCTTTTAGCACCTAGTTAAAGGTTTTTAATAAAGGTGTCATTGATTTTTATCAGTCAGGGCCAAAGCCATCCGGGCCCGGGGACTTTCCTCTTTTAAGTCTCCTAATTGCGGAGTATAGTTCCTCTTTACTTATTTCTGCAACAAGTTTTTGATTTTGCTCCTCAGTTATGGAGGGTAGATTCACTGTAGCTAAGAAAGTGTCAATTTGGGGGTCATCTGTTTGTATTTGGGAGTATAATGATTTATAGTACCTCTCAAAAATTTCTTTTATTCTAGCTTGTCTCAATTGTTCCTGATTCAGGGTTTTGAATCTTATGTATAGTGTAATCAGCTTGCTGTTTTTGCAATCTTTAAGACAGAAGCTTCAAAGATTTACCTCCTACTGCATAATAACGTTGTCTTGTAAACAAAAATTTTTTCTGAATTTCCTGTGTGTTTATTTCATCTATTTCATTATTTGTTTTCTTAATGTCTGAACTAATTTCTGAATCTAAGGTTTCTTTATGCTTTCTGTAATTGCTTTAATCTGTCTTTTAGATTCTTATGCCTTTGTTGTTTTTCATGCGAAGTAATAGAAATTATTCACCCCTTAATTACAGCTTTGAGCACATCCCAAAGCACGGGCAGCTACACCTCATTAAGTTCAAGATATACTTTGATTTCATTTTCTAATTTATTTTTGATTTGTGTATTATTTAGGATATGAGTTTAATCTCCAAAAAGTTGTCCTCGGTTTATTGTTAAGGTGTATTGACATATATATGGGACAGCGATCCGACAGAGCAATTGGACCAATATCACATTGCACTACTCTATGGAGATCTTTTTTAAAGATTAAAAAATAGTCTATCTTAGAGTATATGCCATGAGGGGGTGAATAATGAGTATAATCCTGACTGGATGGATACATTTCTCTCCACACGCCTACAATACCTGTTTCTTTCATCAAATTGTTTACCTTTTTACTGATACCACTGGAGTCTGGGTTCCCCCTTGAAGAGTCTAGTTTTGGAATTAAACGTGTCTTTAAGTCACCCCGACATATGACAGTCCCCTGACCTTTTGTTGTCATTAATTCAACTATTTGTCTGTAAAATGACCATCCACTGCCTGGGGGAGCATATACATTAAGTAAACTCACTAGGATTCCTTCCTTTATCTCTAAGTTCAGACGGGTTCATAATTTACAGCATTTGCTATCAGAATGGCCACACCCCTTCTGTGACCTGTTTTATAAGAGGATGAATACATATGCTTAAAGCCCATTTTATTTAATTTATTTTGTTCAATTTCACTGTTTCTTGAGTTTTCCCTGACGACCCAGGGTTAGGGTTACAATTTTGGATTTATTGAAAGTTTTATTCTTTTTACATGTTTATTTACAGCATTAAATATTGAAATGTATATTGTAATAGGCTGTATATTAACTTATTGGGAGAAAACTGGTAGTTCTATGTAAAATCAGACGTTGAGCACCCCCGTATCATCAAATGGCATGATCCTTGTTTTGCTGCAAAGCTGACTGTGAGATTGACAGTTGAAGCATCGAATCTTCGAAAATTCGGGGTCAGCCCTATAACTAACATTGTCATCCTTAAGAAGTCTGTATATTTCTAACTAAAGCAATGGTATATCGATATTCAGTGTTCATCTGCAACTTTCTGTAGAGTCCCAATAATATCTGTTGTCACATCAAATGGCGTGGCGGTCATGTCACATGCATGCACCTGGTTGTTTTGATTCAGAATGTGCACAGAGAGAGAGGGGCTCTCTCTGTGCACATTCTGAATCAAAAGGAGGGGCACACATGGTGTGCTGCCACACATAAATCATGTATGGGAAACACTCTACAATATGGCTGCATCTGTTTGGCTGCTGTTGCTGTTGGGCTGAACCCATTCAGTGCAATAAATGTTGGAAAATTATATTATATTCCGTTGAAGTATGTGTGTGAGAGAGAGTGAGAGCGATATCCCTACCTCTCTGTCTGGTTTATGGGGGTCCATGAGTGTTATGGGTTGTCCCTTTCTGACCAATATTGCTTGAGAGTCTCCCAGCCAGGCCACAGTCAGCTGCTGACCTTGGATCAGCACCGCCACACCTGTGGTGCCGCTCCGCAGACGCTGTCAACACACACACACACACACACACACGTTATTTTAAAATGTTACTGTAACGCTTTTCCTGCCACATAAACACTGTGATGTTGGCGCAAAAAAAGGGGTGGGGGGGGCGTTACATGTGGGCTGCACTTGATGAAACGTAGACGCTGGTTTAAATGACCTCTCTTTCTGGAACGGAAAACCCTGAGTTTACCTCATTTCAGGGTTAACAAACTCAAGAGATTCTAAACCTGTTTTCTGAAACAGGGAATTACTTCACTCGCCTTGTCTTTCTGGTCGCTCTTTTACCACACAATGCATGACCCCACGAACCAGACCAAAAGGCGACCCCACGTGTCTACACTGAAACACAATCTTCATTTTTAAAACCCTAGGTTTGGTAAGTGTCAGTGGTAAAATTCACCAGTCTGCAGAATAACACATCCACACTAAAACTTTATTTCGTTTTGGCTTGAAAATTTAACATACTGTGAGAATTGTGATTCATTTCCAAAGAGTTTCATGGCGTTTCATGGCGTTTACCTTTTATACCCCATTGTTGGCTGGTCGCCATGACTACCCCACAGTAGTGACAGAGAGCCTGTTTCTGGACTGCTCACATGTGCCACCTGATGGTTGTTAATGCACACTGCAGCTCCTCCTAGATAAATGATTTCACCCCCCTTCACTGCGGTAATCAAGTCAACTGAAAGGAGTGACATCGGTTGGTTTCTCTGCAGCACTGCCCACAGGGATGACCAGAAAAAACTTGGATCCCTTACATGTCTTTAAATCTGAGAGTTTAAAGAGTATTTAAATTCAAGCAAAAAAACTGTTAGATGGAATATGAGGCAGATCCTTTAATAAATAGAAAAATATAAAGCAAATCTAAAAGCAGTTTAGGATGTTGGACCAGTGCTGCTTCAATACCTCTCTCCTGGCTTTGTCCCTGAACATGTCATCCGTTTGTGTGAAGGCGGTTTTAAAGGCTGTGACTGCGTCACTCTGCAGCATCTCCTGTTTACTCAGGACAACATGGAGATGAGTGGCAGCGTAGGTCGCAGCATCAACCCCACCGTGGCCATCAAACACAGCAAAGTAGGCACGCTCCACTCCGTCCTAGACCATGGTACAGAGACAGAGAGGAAAAAAAAAGTCAAATAAGTCTCATACATTTTATTATTTTGAAGGGGTTTTGATTTCTGGTTTTTGTCCGAATTCTGCAATTGTGAATAACAAGACAAGAATGTTGCAATGAAAGTCTTGTACCTGGATTCCAAAGAGCTGGTTGAACTCAGCTAGGGCCAAGTGTTTGTCCTCCATCTTACGCCTTGTGTTCCTGATGGCATGAACGGAGCAGTGGAGGAACCGGGAGCGGGAGGACGGGAGCTTGGGGAAGTTTTGATGCCATGCCAGCGCAACATTTATCAGCTTGTTGAGGAAGAGACGTTGTACTGCCTCTGATTGAAAAGCTGACAGCAAGAAAAAATAAACAACAAATTAATCGCAGCCTTTTGGTTCTTACTACTTTTTGCTTTTACATACCAGAAGTGTTCTGTGACTCTTAAATCTTGGCCCTTTGACATGCTTTACTTGTCGGGACAAAAAAAGCAAACTCCCAGCTTAGATTAGATTACTGTGTCCTCTCCTATAGTACTGCAAAAGTTACCTATGACAATTCCAGCTTTGAAACAAAACTTATGATGCTAGTCTAGTCTTAGCAATGCAATGAGCAAACAGCACAGCAAGAGTAAGTTATCACAAAAACAGCCATTTTTTAAGCAATATGCAAATCCTCCTTAAAAAGAATCACATATTCACACAAGCTGTGTGCACTTCAATGGAATATGGTGAATATGGTAATAGGCCCAGGTGCCAAACACAGGACAGCCATCCTCTCCTACCACAAAAAATCAATAATATTTCATGTAAGCCTACACATCATGACCGCGCACACAGCCAAGAAACCATTAGTAACAGTCACTTCAGAACCACGAACAGTAGCATAAAGGCATTTTGGAACACACCAAACAACAAATTCTAATCAAGTATACCCGCTCTCGCGCTGTAAGTCCAGACAGTTGTGAATAAGAGGTACATAGCCGGTTGAGTTTTGAATTATAAACAATCCTAAAACTGAAACGCAACCTTACCTTGAATGTGAGCTGCCCTTTATCAGAGGTGCTGAAGTTAACGTGTGTGGGTTTCTGGTGAGATTTCTGTCTGATCACTTGTGTTTTCAGTTAGTTTCGCTTTCCACCTCTTTGTCATCCTAACATTTAGTCCTAAACAGGTTTCTGAGTTTGTCAGACCATCTGAAGGGGATATATGTAATGCACAGCAGTATAGGGCAGGCAGGCTTAAAAATGATTTCTCATGAATTGATGACATTAATCTCGTAATATTATGACTTTTTTCTCTGTATGTCAGAGTACACAGATATGTGAGACGGATTCTGAATGTGCAGAAAGTTTTGAACAGGAGCAGAAAACCTGCTGAACCACAGGAGTTAATAAAATCCAGAAGTTTCTAAATGAATTAAAATGAATGAATGGGATGATATCCCATGAGAAAAGTTGATCTGCAGGAGAAACAGATCTGAAAGCAGCACAGAATAAGTGCGGCACTGACTTGATTGTGTTAGAGTTTAATTCTTTGAATTGTCACCTTCTGAATTTTGTGTTTCCCTTTACATAAATAAAAATATTTCCACCATAAAATGGTGCAGAAAACTTCACTAGAATGCAGGAAATTAACTGTTTAATGCTCAAAAATGTTTATATATTTCAGCAAAAAAAAAAAAAGTGTTAAAATCTTGTCTCATCTTGATCTCATGAACTAAGTGTCTCGTCACACTCCTATTAATAAATAATAATATTAGATTGGCATAGCAGCTTATTAAATAAAAAATTGGAAAATTGGGAAAGTGTTCATAATGCAGTATTACTGATCAATCTATTAAGTGACCAATGCATTGGCCATTATGTACATTTACAGTAAAGTGGAGAAGATTCTTTTAAATCTTAAAATATTCTCTTAAAGTTGCTCTTAATCCCACAAATTTCACGGTCCATACATCATTTTACACCAAAATGTATGTTCTACACATGTAACTATGGAATCAAACAGACGTATACATTGACAGTTGAGTTAAAATACTAACAATATCTGCAGAATTGCTTAATATCCCTTTAAAAGGTGATAATATGTTAATGTTGTGTTCACAGTTTGTTTCACTAATCCATAATGAGCATAAAGTAAAATACTTACAGACTTGCTGCTCCTCTTCCTGGTTGACCTCAGCTTCCTGGGGGCAATGGAAAGGTGAAAGGTCATTCTGCAGTAGCTGGGACAGCGCTGCCTGGCACATGAGGGCACTGAGGGCTGCAGGAGCACCCCTGAACCAACAGAGAAAAGCAGAAATATATATCTTGTTGTGTACTTTGTCAAGATCTGAACATGTCTGATTTCTCTCACCAGACTTGGCAGCCAAGTGATACACAACTGTACAGCCAGATGGTGACTGATCCACCCTAATACAGACATAAACAAGCAATCACTAGCAAAAACAAATCGGTAAAACATAACTGGACAATGCTCAGTGTTCCTTTAAAGAGTGCCGCTGGTGAATGTGCGTCTAAATGTGAGATCAACTCTGCTATCTATCACACCTTTTCCTTTACAGAATTTTTGACGCAGTAAAGGCTGGACTTGGGAAACAGTAGGTGGGACCAACAATTGTGTTTCTACAAACAGGATGTGAAGTCTTCCTGAAATGAGAGCAGAAGAGAAAGCACACGAGCCAAAGTCTCTTTGGAGACCAAGGCCTCACAATAATAAAAAAAAAATATATATATATGCTCCTACTTTCAGTTTAGCTGAGCTCAAAAGTTCATTGTAGTAGCCGTTTTACTGTGCTCCATGTTCCTAGGCCACTTAGTCTGCAACATATCTTAGCTTTAACTCATTTTCCACTGAATTATGAAGTAATAATTATGAGGTGTGGAAGCAAATACAATTAATAGAAATAAGGAGGAGATGAAAATGCATGTGAAATGAAAAACAGAGTGATAAATTATCAAGTGATTTGATTAATCTAAAGCTGATTTGATGAACAGAGCCATGTCTCAGCATTTTCTGCATCTTACATTCATAATTCACAACCCAAAATTGCCATTTATCATTTAAGGAAAGTGGCCTCAAGGATGGGAGAAACAAAAAATAATCGATACTAGAACTTCAAGCAGGTATCAACGGGGTCCAAGCCCCCAGGGGAGGGGGAAGAAAGCACAGAAACTTAAGAAGGCTAAATTCACATGCCAAGTTCTTGTCAGCTATTACAGAGGAGCAATAGAAAGCATCCTGACTGTTAAATTCACAAACTGGCATGGGATGTGCACGGCCCAGGACAGGAGGGCTCTGCAGGCAATTAAAACTGCTCAGAAGATCATTGGTACCCGTCTACTGAGCATCAGTGAGGTGAAGTACCTACAGAGCTCAAATGTCTATGAAGATTCTCAGTCATCCAGGTCATAGTTATCCAACGAAGGTTAAAGTCAAGGGCAACTGGACTTGGTTGAAGATACTGGAAAGTCAGTATCCAGTATCTTCAACCAAGTCCAGTTGCCCTTGACTTTAACCTTCGTTGGATACAGAGCTCAAAGGATATTAAAGGACACTATCCAATCAGCTACAGTCTGTTCACCCTGCTGCGTTCTGGAAAAAGATACAGAAGTATCTGCTGTCACATCATCAGACTGCAGAGCAGTCATTCTCAGCACTGCACCATGTAAAACAGTATATCATTTTATATATTTTTTTGTATATAATGTTTTCTTGTGCGAAGTGCAAACTTCATCTCATTTTACAACCCTGTTGTAAAATCCTGTTGAAAAATGACATGAAATTATTTACAATTAAGTGAAATTAACACAAGTTGTATTACATATGTATTACAGTGACTTTAATCAGGTCGAACAAGAGCACTTCGAGCAAGTGGCATTCATTCTCTCACTCTGTGTCTATTTGGTCTTGTGCTGCAGTATCCTTCAGACATACAACATTATGTAAAATGCTTTTTGTGTACTTGTCCTTCTTTGTCGTACCTGGCAGCCAGCAGCCTCAGGCCTAGCTCCAGGCTCTCTCCATGCAGCTCCTCCAAGCAGACTTTGCGGCTCAGAGGGCTGCCAGGCAGCGGACTGTCTTCCTCCAGAGCAGCTGGAAACTCCTCCACAAAACTCCTCAGGAAGCACCTAGCTTCCTCTTCCATCCCACAGACTCTGGCTGCAGTAAGATCTCAGGTAAAAAAAAGGAGGTCAGGGCTCACAGGGCACTAGTGGAGATTTTACGGGCAGAGAAAGTATAGAGAAAATTTGACTCTGGGAATTAATGCAGTATCCACATGACAGACATTTAAATTCCCACATCTGGTAACACTATTGTGAGAAAGTGACATTATAATAATGTCGTTAAATCATTATTATAATATTGTAACAGCACACCAGGAAATACAACTGAAAAGCTAATGTTACCTCTACTGATGTAGTGACTTTGACTTATTAACGTGCCTCATAAGTTAATAATGCTAAGTCAAAAATGTTATTTTTATTTCACATTTATGATAGTAAATACATAGTGAGTATTCTCATTTTTACCACACGTTTTATTTTATCATCTTAGCGTAAACTGTCTCCCTTAAATAGCACGAGACAACACTGCAGTCAAGCCAGCCTCCACTTCGAAAACGACAGTCAAACCAGCCCTCGCGCTATTTTGCGATGCGTATTCTTTCTAGGCATCACGGTAACATCGTGTCGCAGTACATTTCTAAATAAAAGTGAGCTTCTGCAGAACATAATGCAATTGCTGTGGCAGAAACGATTTAATAAATAAATAAATGCTTAAGACAAGTATCTAAAGAAAGTATTATATTTTCACAGAAAGCTTACTAAATTCAGGCAAGATTCAAACTGATGTAAAAAAAACAACAACTTCTGTTTCCCCTGGCTCATTTCACTTCACTGTGAGAACAGACCACCTCAGGGAGACCCTCTGTCAATATTAGAGCGATCTGATGTAGGTTTTAAAAGATAGAGCCCTTGAAAAGGTTTAATATTTTTACTGAATTCCCCAAGATTCAAACTGATGTCAAAAGAAAACTGGGTCATTTAACTCGCGCAGCCCCCATCGGACGCACTGATCAGTCATGGGGCTCCACCCACTGTACCCATAGAGACAAGTGGGGGGTGAAGCCTGTGTGAGAAAGCATGAAGGTCACGATGTGGTAACTAGTTCTATAAGCACAGGCAGAGCCCTCTACTGATGGGCCCTGCCGCTCCATCGTCTGCTGAAGGGTTAGTCTGCAGTAGGGACACTGCTATAATACAGTACTCAGGTATCTGTAGTGATGCTCTAATGGTCATCTACGTGCGCAATTCAAATTTCAGTGGGTGATGTGTGGGTGTGATTGGAGGTGGTAATACTCATAAAGTCCAGTCGAGGAATCCGACTGTGTTTATAGAACTAGGGTTACCATATCGTAACCTTTGTGGGGGGTTTTTTACCATCAAACTGAATTCAGGGGGCATTCAGTGAAAATATAAGACATTTTATAGGGCTTTAATTTAAATGAAATGAGTTAGTGGCAACAGGAGGTTTTCTTTTTACACCACTCTAAAATCAGTAAATTCAGATAGAAGATATTAGACATTTTTAAGGGCTTTATCTTTTAAAATATACATCAGATCGCTCCGATATTGACAGAGGGACACCCTGAGGTGGTATGTTATGCTTTTTAAATCAGTTTGAATCTTGGCTGAATTTAGTAATCTTTCTATGAAAATGTAATACTTTCTTTAGATTTAGCATTTATTTATTTAATCGTTTCTGCCACACCAATTGTACCATGTTCAGCAGAAGCTCACTTTTATTTTGAAATGTGCTGCGACAATAGACTGTATATAAAAAGGGCTGCGACACGATGTTACCGTAATGCCTACAAAAAACACGCATCGCAGAACAGCGTGAGGGCTGGCTTGTCATTTTCGAAGTGGAGGCTGGCTTGACTGCAGTGAGCCAACTAGGAGCCTTCTGTTTTTAAACTAGAAGCCAGAAGCCGTTGCTTGAATAGAATAGTTTTCATTCACGTGACATGCGCGATGACCAAAACAACAGACCAACATAGCGGGTAACACCCGGGTGTGACCACACCCGCAAGAGCAGTCAAATTGTATTTGGATCACCTTTCAACTTAACAAAAATAAAGATATGAACACAAACTGCAAGTGTTGGGCATTTCCGATCCATATAACATCCGCTGCCGCAATTCTGCCGTTAAAAACCGCCAGGTCCCTGCCTCTGCTCGACTGCGGTAATAATGTTTACGTTTACCTTATGGGGAATCCCTCACCTAACACAGTTCAGGCTTATGTTCTCCTCGATTAGTGCATCCGAAAGCACAACAACCTGCAGTATTTCCAGCAATTCAAAGTAACAGTTTATTTTTGCTTATTGCTTGGCAGACAGCGGAAAATAACGTATTTTTTGCCCTCATGGGAGCGTTTTCCTTGGAATGTGACGTTGTGACAGCGGTAGGGATTTAACGTTACCGAAAATGTATAACAGCTGAGAGGTGCGAAAAAGGTATGCTCGGTCGCTCAGTATTGCAACTTCAGGTTTCTCTAAACTTTCCCCTATATTGCCGAACCGGAAGCTAACTTACAGCTAACAGAATGGAGAACTTTTACTATGTTGGGCGGCAGGTTTGCGTCTTTAGCGTTAATAACGTTCCTGCTGAAACGAAGTTAACGGTTGGCTAACGTTAGAGATTAACGTTAGCACAGTAACGTTAATTGTGCTGTATTATTTCCACACCAATGAGAGGGGCATGTGTCCAAGCTGTCGAGACATATCCGTTAGCTACCAAACGCATACAACCTAACGTTAAGCAACTTTACAGTTCTGCGTAAACTTATTTTGTGTTCCCAAAATGTAACGTTAAACACGGTGTGATTTTACGTGTCCTGGCATGTAACGTACAAACGTGTACATGCACAAACGTGTGTAAGCTATCTTCATATGTGAAACATTAATGTTGCACTGTGATGCAAGCAGTCAGCAACAAACAATTGACGTTGGTCATTAAGGGATGGATCAACGCTACTTTTTAAGTTAATTTATCATTTCCCAGACTAGCAGACGTTAGTTTCTTCATTTTACCTGAGGCTAAATAAACTGGAACAGCCCTTTAGCATAACGTTGGTGTTTCGCGTAGACAAATTACAGACGGACAGCTAAAGGAAACGAACACAAAGAGCAACAGACATTCATTGATAAACACACACAAACCTGCTTTGGTAGACCTGATGGTAGTAATACAATCACAACGTACTACAGATACTGTTGAGAAATCTGTTGAGAAAACACCCTATTGGACCATCTTCCTGTACGTCCACCCCCCCCCCCCGGTAAATTTAAAGGAACATACCCATATTATACGATGACATTTATACGATGAATTCCACATAAAATAGAAATAGGTAATTAAGACAGAAAATGGTAAATAAAGTATTATTTTATTATGCCACAAATAATTATCACGCCATACATAAATGTTACAAGAAAAAGGGAAATTAATTTTTATTAATCAATCTGCAGATTTTCTTGACTAATCAATTTGTCTGTGAAATGTCAGAAAATGCTGTGAATAAATCTAAAATCTAAAACTATTTCCCGAATCTGTCCAAAACCCCAAAATATTCAGTTTAAAGAAAAGCATTAAATACTCAAATTTCAGAACCTGGAACCAGTGAATGTGTGGCATTTGGTTAACAAATGACTAAAGCAATGAATCAATGATCAAAATAGTTGTCAAATACTTTTTTATTGATCGACAAGTTGAGTAATTGTATTGTTACACTTCTACTTTTGACAAAGAGCATTAGTGGAAATAATCAGTTTCAAAGCTTAAATATTAACAAAAAATTGTCCTTGAAATGGAAAATGAACTTAATGAAACTTATTGTCAACATGTTAAAAGTTACTAAACGTTTGCATGACATGGAACGTCTTTGTGCAAATGGAATAATTGTGTCATGTTATAGCATGATACAAGCCCATGTTTACATATCAACTGTATGTCTTAGCATGTTACTGGCATGCCTGTTAAATTAATCTCAAAGCTCAATCTGTTGAAATTTCAAAAATGTAGCACTCAAAAATTTGGACATTTTCTATAATGTTGATCCCTGAAAACAGTATTTTCAAGTTGACAACATACTGTACAGTGTATATGAACTTTTATGAATTTTATGATGGTGAAAAATTATGCTAATATGTATTAAATTAAACAAAATTAAACAACAGAAGTCCATTTACACCTATTAGGTGTCTAGCAAATAACAAGATGCACTATACACAGACACTATACAAAGTAAGCTGCCAAGGCAGCCATTTTGTCTTTAGGTTTTTTAGGATTGTTACGGCGTCCCCTGCCCCGTCCCCGTCCTCCTCGTCTTGCACCCCCTCCCCGATGCCTCATGGTGGCATGTTTGAGCTCCACCAGATCCTGGAAAACCGGATCACAGAAAACACAGCCGGTATGTTGGGTCTCACCTGCAGGAAGTGGAGTGCGAGTCTTGTTGAAGTCCACCGCGACCAGAGAGGCGTCACAGACATCGCAGCTCTCTTGAACAACCTATGGGAAGAGAGAAAACCGCAGAAATTGTAAGAACTGAAATGATAAAACTTTGAATGTAAATACACAACACTTCAATAAAACTCTTCAGCAAGCGAGCTATAAGAAGAAGCAAAAAGTATAGAATGTACAATGTGAGTTCTTTGGAAGACGCTAGCTCCGTATTCTCAGTATGGATATGATGGCAGAGACTACAAAGAGACCAAAGAAAGACATCGGAGGAAGCAAGGAAGAGAAAAAGAGAGTGTGACCGAGCAAGAGACTGAACAGGAGTAAATATCAGTTCAGTTCTTTATTGTCATTCAAACATGTAAAACATAAAGGAACGAAATTCTTTTCCCAGGTCCAGCAGTGTACAGAATAAATAACAATTTTAAGATAGACCCTATATAAAACATTAAAGTAATCTTAACAATAATAAAAACAATATTGAACCAAAGTTAAGACCATATGACATCATTAAAGTGCCTTGTGCAGTAGCAGCAATAATCGTGCAAGGGCAAGAGGAGCTCTAAGCCAAGGAGTCTCACAGCCTCTGTAAATAAGCTGCACGTTAGCCTTGTTGTTCTTGCCTTAAGGCTTGTTGCAGAGCCTTCCTGTCAGCCATAGAGCAGTTTCCATACCAGACAATCAGACTGGCTTTTACTCGTTGGCATGAGTTAAAACAGCTCAAAAAGGATGCAGGACAGATGCCGGGCTGGTCTGCTTACTGTTGGACGAGTCACTAAAAACGTATTAGCTGGCTTGCTGTGTCTTGTGTTGTTGCACTCGAGAGAAATCAGCCAGAAGCTGCTCATATGTTTGGGTGGAATGAAAGCCAACAGGCTGGATACTCAGAGCACTACGTGTGATTGCTGTTATGGGCCTGTAAAGTCATTTCTATGTGACACTGGGTTTTATATGTAGGATTATCTTGACATAGGACAAGATGTACGACTGTTTTCTTACCTGCACTCTGTGTGCATGTTCAAAGAACTGCACCACCACGTTGCATTTATTACAAGCCATCCTCCATTTGGGTCCAGATGTTGGATCCAGCACCAAAACCCCAGTATCACACTCCACACACTGTCCGATGCCCAAAGAGTTGAGAGAGTGCTGACAAGACGGATGGGTACATTCATTGCATCCCATACCTGGGAAAAGGGGTCAGAATGTCAGAGGTCAGAAGGCTATTTATCAATCACATTCATTTGTTACATGTAATCCTGCCAGTTCCCAATGTATGCATTAAAAAGAGTTAAAGGAATATTAATAAATATATGTGGATGATGGGGGGGGGGGGGGGGGGGGGGGGGGGGGGGGGGGGGAAGGCAGTCTTAGGCAGTGTCCTCATTTAGGATCTTATTGGCCTGAAGATAGAAGCTTTTCCTGAGCCTCTCAGTTCTGGCCTGGTGTATCTGGTGTCTTCTTCCCGACCGCAGCAGGGAGAAAAAGGCAGTGATCCTGGGTGTTTGGGATCTTAAAGATTTTCCTAGCCTTAATCCAGGGCAGAGCACAAGCTATTGTATGTTCAGTCGAAAGAAATACTCTTTGCAGGACACCAAGGTACTTGAAGCTGTCCACCCTCTCCACAGAGGACCCATTAATATGGGGTGACGATGGATAAGACATATATAGCAATAAAAGCTGCAAGCAGCGTTGGGCGGGCCTTTGCACGTGTAGCGCATTGAGGTGTGAGGCGGCCGCATTGCAGATTCTGGAGCTCTGACAGTGTGGCTGTGAATTTGCCACGGGCTTCGAACACTGCACAAGCCTGTTAATCATCACTTCCTGTGTCCCCGCTTTGTGGCGCTTTGTCGCACTACGACTATAACTGAACATGTAGATGTGTTGGGGGCGGGACTCTTATTAAGCGTCTAAAATTTTGTTCAGAAGTTTGGTGCCGATGTGAGCATGTACACTGAAGTTAAAACAACTTCCTCTTTCATGGCGAATCATCGCCATTTTGGATGCCACGGGCATGCTGTTTCACGAAAACTGTCCGTTCTTACAACTTTTAATCGTCAGTGGCTTTAGACTGCACAGCACAAATCTGAAGTCGGTCGGACTAATTCTCTAGGAGGACTTCATTAAAGTATCCAAAAATAACCATAAAATTCAAAATGGCCGACTTCCTGTTGTGTTCAGGGCATCGCTCCATGAGGTTTTTTTGGACATCTGGACATGATACATGTGCCACAGAAATTTCGTACATGTAGGTAAAATGTGCCGCGGGGGCTGCTTCGTTGAAAATCACGTCATGTTGCCAGCAGGTGGTGCTATGACTGTGGGTGACTGTCGGCATTTACATGTGTTCAGGGCGGGACTCTTTAAAAGTGTAAAATTTTGTTCTGATCTGAGCAGTCGAGTTACAACAACGTCCTGTGTCATGGTGGAACTTTGCAGCCATGCCACCCCCGCGCCATTAACTCACAACTTTTACAACATAGCTTCATCAATGTGTTAAGGGTTTTCTGGGACAGTTCTAAAGTAGATATGTCCAACCTGCTAGCAGTAGTACATTACAACATAAAACGTGTCATTTCCTGTTGGTGGCACTTTGGCTTTGAGTGAATGTTGGCATGTGGATGTGTTCAGGGCGGGACTCTTATTATACATATCAAATTTAGTGCAGATGTGAGCATGCACACTGAAGTTACAACAACTTCCTGTTTCATGGTGAATCAACAATTTTTGACAGCACGCCACGGGCAAAGTGGTAATATCCGTTACAATTTTTAATCGTCAATGGGTTTAGACCCAGTGAAAATTTAAAGATGATCAGACTAATTCCCTAGGAGGAGTTTGTTAAAATACAAAGTGTGTAAATTGCCAAAAATGACCAATAAATCCTAAATTGGCTAACTCCAGTCTACATTTGAGTACTGGTGACAAGCCTGACAATTCACCCATTACTCATGATAACATGTTACGTAGTTTAATCTCCCAACCAATGTTGATTTAAAACCCAGCCATCATTGTTAAAATGTTCCAACAGGAGAAACTCTATGGATTTCTATGCACAGTTCACTTGTTGGGCTCATTGCAATTACTGTCACTGTCTTCTTAAGAATCATCTGTATTTATGTAAATTGTTCATAGGGTCATACTTCATAACTAACACCTTTTAATGTAATGTAATGCACACACTTTCATGATGGTGTTTACATAAGGTATTGGCAGGTATTATTTAAAGATATTTTTGCCTTTATTGTGGATAGGATAGAGAATAGAGGCAACGAAGTAGCGAGAGGGGAAGACAAGCAGCAAAGGTCAACAGGATGCATTCGAACCCGGGCCGCTGCGGACTCAGCCTTGTACATGGTCCCCTACCACTGTAGGTATTAGTATGTTTATTCGCAGAATATGTGCACAGTGCTGCTAAATCTATTTTTTGGTTTTCAATATGAAACTTGGTGAAATGGTTTCAATGTGTCTATGAGTAGTATTACAAGCATTTTCAGCACATTTTAACATACCATGATAATTCTGATAACAGTGATAATTCAGGGCCTCTACTTCCTTCAGGTAGACCTTTTCATTGTTCTTATCTTTGATTAGGCCACAGCTGTGTCATCAGCAAAACTGATAATGGTGTTAAGAGTCTGAATTCCTGGGGTGCTTCAGTGTTAGTGGAAGAGGTATGTCCACCCATCCTCGCCACTTGGGGTCTGCCCATCAGCATGTCAAGGATCCAAGTGAGGTGTTTAACTCCAGGTCCTTGAGCTTTGTGACAAGCCTGGTAGGGAATTATTGTGTTAAACACTGAACGGTAGTCAATGAACAGCTACCTCACAGAGCTACATTTCTTGTCCAGGTGAGATAGGGTTGTGTGGAGGACGTGTGCTATGGCCTCTTCTGTTGATCGGTTGGGACAGTAGGCAAACTGTAGTTGGTCCAGTGTGCTGGGTGTGCATAATTTGAGGACCCAGCCACTGACACTGTCTGGTCCTGCTGCTTCCTGGGTTTAAATGGTTTAACTCACTTGCTAGAGACGCATCAGCACCTGACAAGGTATAAGACCAAGACTACGATAAGGGCCAGATTTACTTCTTCTTCTTATTATTATGAAGGAGGCCACATTAAGCGTGTATTCAGCACCTGATTCAGTAAGACAGAAGCTCATTATGCAGTCAGCTTCTGGACTGAACCTGGTACTGACACATACTAGACACATACTGCAAATGAAGGAGAGCTCTGATCTTGAATACAAAATTTGGGTTGCACCTGAACAGATAATATTAGTAATAATATTACTCCTAAATTATATTTGAATCCTTAGCATATATAATTCTTAACGCATTAGAAAACACTAAACACACTCATGGGAATTGAAAAGGAGATGAAGTGATATAATTAAAGCAAACCAAAGAGAGAGAGGGAGGCAGCAAGAGAGAGAAAGGAAGGAGCAGCAGGTCCAGCAGCAGCTCAGAGTGGAGGACGTGGAGATGCTTTTAATATGGATGTTAATACTGAGGTAAATGCAGCCCAACACACAAAAATATCTTAACAAAAGGAAAGAAAAGTTTAATTCCAGCCTGTAGAGTTTTTACAGTTCCTTCAAAAATAGTGTTTATTCATAGATTCCCGTTACGCCAGCTACCGTTTACTTTTTTCCTGTCCTGTCATGAATAGTGAAATTAACTCCAATCCCTTGATCCACAGGATTCCCAAACATAGCGCAAATACTGGGGCTCTCCAAACTGGCTGTAAGTGTGCAGAAAATATAAAAGGAAAATCATCTCTATACTGAACATACAGATCACTTTGTGGTTGATATTTTGTTTCCCTACCTGAAACAGTACTGAGATTTTTTTTCATAGGCGCCTACATTTTTTTTTTGAAAAAAGGTCATAATTTTTCATGATAATTCATCATCATCTAACAAAACTTTACAAAGCAATAATGACTAGTTTTATGGTTGGTTTCATGTTTGTTGTCAGGGGTTACAAGGCTCCAGCTGATTAGCCACTATCTAACAACCACAAGAATTACCACAAGATAACACCCAGGTTGTGTCCTACCTTTCTTCATATCCCTGAAAGGCGGGTTGCTGAAGCAGTATGGGCATAGGGGGTAGCTCTTGCCCCGGGACCCAGAGGTCCACAGCACAAGCTCAAAGTCATCCAGTGGACAGCGGAGCTCTTTATACAGCTTGATGGCTCCATTCTGGGGAAGACTGTACGTCTCGTCACAGTGGGAGCAGTGGAGCCTGCTGGGCTTCGCCTGCAGATAGATGTTAGGATCAGATGTAAGGATCAGATCAAGTGCAGTTGAAACAACAAGGGATCAACATCAAGTCCTTCCCTAACCAACCTTAGAGACCATACTGTCACCGATTATCAAAGAAAAATGGATGCTGTATCTATGTATAAGTGTGTTTGTAGTCAGTCTTGTAGCACTAGTTATTTGCAGTTTAATACAACATGCACCCTAATTAGAAATCTAGTTCTACTGTTGACCACTTACACTGTTGCTGACGATATCATCTTGTATGCAAGTAGGGCCTTATTCACTATGGGAACCTAACCATCCAAAATTTTTTCCATAACCTTAATTTTGAATAACCTGTAAGTCTTTGGTTCTAGGTTCTACCTTGTATATTCAAAACATTCTGCATTGTAAAATACATCACTAAACCAAGACCAGACCAGGACAAATCTTGTCTTTTTTATGCACTTTTTTGAAAGGCGAGTGTACTTGTCAGCAAACAACAATGCAAAACTGGAATGCCCTTAATGTAAAGGCCCCATCTGCAGCAGTAGGTCAATAGAATGGAGCAGAGAATGAATAAGACCAGCACCACCACTGACTATCTCTCTAGGGTGGGTTGCTTCAGGACAGTGTGTCCTGAAGCAACCCTTCCATTCTCTCTTTCTCAAATTCAAATTAGCTTTATAGTCATGAATGTATAGCTCTCTGTCAGCTCTATACCATTAAATCAACCCACTGCTCGATTCTCTCAATCACAAACTGGGGAAGTGCAGCTGAAGAAGCTGCTGGGGAACAGATTAAGGGATGCAGTGCAATCCGTTCTCAGTTCTGAGCGCTTTTTGTGTAGTGTAGTGTTTGGTCACACTGTCCTGTTATATAGTTGGGGAAAAAAAACTCACTTTTGAAAATGTTATATGAATTGGAAATACCAACATCACTTGAATGTTAGTGGAAAATATTATATTTGTAGCATACTCCACAACACTGTGTAAACAATCAGTTTGCAGTTTACACAGACAAATGAATAACAAAAATGTAACATATTGAAACATGCTTCCTTACAGTGCTAATCTAGACGTCCTGTGTTATTAATGCCATGTTGCTTCTGCAAGCAAGCCGTTTCTATGCCCCTGTGATTATCTGGAACGTGGATTTAGTACCACCTGCTATGCAATGCCAAAACTGGACTTACAGGAACTCATCCACAATGTGGGCAGAGTGCAATGGAAACAAAAGTGGAACCTGTGACAATGGCTTAGGGGTTGCTTAGTTACCACAGAGGAAAAGGCCTAATGGGCTCTATGGCAAACTGGTCATTCACCTATTGATGACCACCAAACTGCCATTATTATTTACACTATCATGATTTATTATTATTTTGGAGTTATACATTTTCACGTTCTGAAGCCACTGTATGTATGAAGAAAAATATTATTAAAACACTTACAATGCCATGAGAGTCCCAGTACTTACTTGTCTTGAACCACTCATTTAAACTTTCATGACTAACACTGATAAAGTTCCTTGAAATTGTAATGAGGCCAAACCGACCAAATGCACATCCTCAGTGCACATGGAGCTATCTGAACATGATGAGTTCTTCATCTGTCGTAGCACCCTGAGGACTTCATACATGGGTTACCTTGTGGTTTCCACCATAACACGCATATATTGAAATACAATGACCAAAAGATCTGCAGCCTCATGACTCATTCATGAATTTGAAAGTGGTTCTGTCATCGGGTGGAAATGGTAATAAGGAAGCATGTTAGATTTGGTATTTAAAAAGCTCTGCTTTTTCAGCTTTTTTTGAGCTGAAGTTTGAAGGACAGAGCTAAATACTGCCTTGATGATTTAAAAGCAGAAGCTTAAGTGTGACAACACTTGTAAAAAGTTTGGCCATAAAATGTTTTCTTTGTCTTTATTATCACAATTAAAGAAAAAAAAACAAAAAAAAAACACAAGTGTAGGAGAAAAGTGTAAGCCAAATATATATCAAAAGGCAGAACTTCAAGATACCCCTTTCTATTGGTGTAATGGTTTGTAGTTGATCCGTGATCTGTACGGACCACCCGCATGCTTTGGTGTGCAGGTGAACCGCGGACTCATTGCAAGGTTTAATCATCATAGTGTGAAAAACTGCTGCTGTTACTTTTTAAAGTAATAACTTGGTAAATGTTGATGCAGACCTGCTGTGAAAAGATAAAAAAGACAGATGTGTGCTGTGTTTAACTGAACACAGTGATTGGGTTAGGGGAGAGCGATTAATTTAAAAACAGTCACTTTCACCTCCATCGAGCGCAATCCTGTGGGCTATGACCATGGCCTAACCAGCTATGAGGTCACTGAGTTCCGGACCAAGGCTTTAGGACCATGCGGACGCATCTGATTACACTGTCGCAATCCTCATTTCAACCTGAAAAACTGTTCCCTGATCAGTGTCCACACTTGGGGAAACATATGAAGCATACTCCATCAGAGTTTCTAAACATTATGCGAGCTGAAAGTTTACTTCTCTTTCCTCTGGAGAGTTTCCTCTGTCTGTCCTGTCAAGTTTTTTGGTTTGCTGCTTAGATGTCCCACAATATTTACTATATCATTACTGTGTTTATGGAAACGTTTAAAATGACATCTAATGATCAGCAGCCTCTCTGACCATTAATGTCAATCTTAAAAGAAAACACAGATACATCAATAAAGAAATCACCTGGAAGGTTACGGAGCCAATCTGCGCATCACACCAATTCAGCTGCTAGTATAATACGGAGCGCAAACAGCTGCTGACGACAAATTATTAGACTGAAATATAAATCAGAGCATCCCCTGCATTCAGCACTAATCTGCTGTATTTTATCTTCTCATATAGGACTAATGGCGCTTTCAGACCAAAAGCGAAGCGAGCGTTTGGGGTGATGAGTTTACATACAAAGACCCGCAGATCCCTGTCGGGCGTCGCGAATCGACGCAAAGGGGGCAGGGCTGGCACCGCAAAGGAATTCGTGTGAGTTGAATATTTTCAACTGAAGCGAGAAAGTCACATGACGCTGAGTCGCGATAGCTTATCAGTGTTGAGATTGTCCGTACGTCACCGACGGCTTCAGAGCGATGTGTAGAGAGGGCCGGACAGAGCGGGGGATTGAAAATCTGCTGGCCGGCTGAGAGCTGCTAAATTTGGGGGAGAGGAGCAGGGAGCAGCACTGCAACCTTTGGACAAATAAACACCCGTAGTCGGTCTGGATTCTGCTCTGACAACTACGCCGTTTACTCGCAGGAGGAGCTCAGAGTTAACTTCTTTTATTAAATTAGCTTTTTACTTTAGTTTTTGGGATTTCAACGTTGATTTATCTTCACTGGAGTTCCACTGTTGTTGTTAGCTCTGCCGGACTACGACTTCATATTTATATAAAAAACGGACAAAACTGGACATTACTTAGAGAAAAGAAAGCGAGGAGGTTGAACTACCTGGTGAGTTCAGAAAACTTGTGTCTGTAACTTTATTCCAGCTATCATTGTACTTTACTGTGACCAAGTTAGCATAGCATAGCCCTGAATGATCCAAACTCCATTCAGAAAACAAACATTTTAGAAGTTGTTGTCCTGCTGTCTTGCTGACAGACCTGACAAAGCATGAATTCATAGGTTTAACAAATCTGCATCATGCTGTAGTTATTTCAGTCCGTTTATTGCTATTTAATCACAGCAAAATGTTTACTTTGGGTTCATACAGCTGTAGTAATGGCAAGTTGTGTTTATTCACATTATCACGTTAAAATTGCCTTCTCCCCTTGTGTGCAAGCAGATGCACTCATGTGAGGAAAGTGTCGCAAAGAGAAAATTCGCATTTGGTCTGAATGCCGCATAATAATTATGTAGTCTGCAAATATCATTCCAGCAGTATAGTCCTGTGAAGACATTTCTAAGCTTCATATGAGATACTTCATTTGAGTCATTTCTTGCTGATGAAACTTTATTCTCATCAAGCTGAGGGCTGGAATTATCTCCTAAAAAAGCACACAGCCAAAAATGTAGTGCATG
Organism: Micropterus dolomieu; assembly: GCF_021292245.1. NCBI lineage: Eukaryota > Metazoa > Chordata > Actinopteri > Centrarchiformes > Centrarchidae > Micropterus > Micropterus dolomieu. The sequence continues at coordinate 2,002,309 of NC_060170.1, read as the reverse complement.
ATAGCTGTATCTCTTATTTTATGCAATTTTAGTGAGCCAAAAAGTGGGGAGAAAGAACATGATGAACAGGAGGTAGTTAGGTGTTTTCTTAAGCCAAACGCAGGGCTTCAAGCCTTCACTGCACTCACAAACACAGATAAAAAGATCAAAATTCAGTTTTAATAAAAAGTATTTTATGCCAACAGGTCGTTTTGTATGTATTTCGTTATAGGTCATTCGTTTGTGTGACTGTAGTGTATAACTTTAGTTGTGTTTAGGTGTGATTTCGGTATGAATCACAGTAAATAAGCTGTGTTTAAAGAAACAAAAAATCTGCATAGAAATAGATCATCAGATCGTGATGCATGTTCTGATGCAGATCTTTGGTCCTGATAAGTCTCCTTTGTTCAAATCCACAAAGGACGGGTTCTCACACTTTCAATAGGTTTCTTGTGTTCTGGTACATATATTGTTGATCTCGACATTGCCCCTGTCACTCTAGGGTCTTGCAGTGACAAACAGTAGTTTTGACTGTTCTGCTGACCTGGATGTACTTCATGAAGCGGTGGCACTTGCCACAGCGGGACAGGGGCTTCCCAGTAGCAGCAATGGGTGAAAAGGAGACTTCCATCAACTCATCCATGCCTGTAAAACACAACAGGAATGAACCAAACTCTAACCATACTGTATTTCAAATAATATTTCCAGTGGTTTATTTAGCACATCAGCTATATTAAATTTTATTTATATAGCGCCAGTTCATAACAGAAGTTCTCTCATTTCACTTTTCATATAGATCAGGCCTAGACCATACTCTTTGTGATATTTACAGAGATGCAACAATTCCCACCATAAGCAAGCACTTGGAGACACAGGAAAGGAAAAGCAGGTAAAACACACACAGTAGCACATTGCAAGTTCCACATAGTGATGTAAAATAATAGTAATGGTAGTGGTAATAATGCAAATATCAATAAAAATTATAAAAATAGCAGTCTGTGTGTGTATCTGCTCCAAAGTATATTCGAGCCTTTAGCCGTTGGATGCAATTCCCAGTCTCACCACTAGATGCCACTAAAATTTACACATTTAACCTTTAAGCTAGGGCGGCGCAGTGGTACAGTGGTTAGCACTTTCACCTCACAGCAAGAAGGTCCTGGGTTCAAACCTTGTTCGTTCCCGGCCTTTTCTTTGTGGAGTTTGCATATTCTCCACATGTACGCGTGGGTTCTCTCCAGCGTCCTCCCACCGCCCAAAGACATGCAGAATGGGTTAATTGGTGATTCTAAATTGTCCTTAGGTGTGCGTGTCCCTGGTTGTTTGTCTATGTGTGGCCCTGCGATGGACTGGTGACCTGTCCAGGGTGTACCCCGCCTTTCGCCCGATGTCAGCTGGGACTGGCTGACGATGGATGGATGAACCTTTAAGCTTGGCGGGACTGCCCACCATTTTGGATCACAAGCTTGACGAGCCACCCACAGGGTCACGTCAGCCATCTTCCTCCTCCCTCCCCACCCTCTATTGACACACACACACACACACACGTATCAGATGCTTGCTGATTGTTGTATGCGTTTATTGTGCTTAGAGTTGATGATAGTGTTTTTTTGACTGAAGATGTTCATTAATCTATGCTAAGGTTAAATTAATCCTATTGTACATTTCAAGAGCAGTTGCCTGTGGTTATTTTGTGTTAATAAGATGGACAATGAAGGGTGAATCCGAGCACTGTCACAACTAGCTGTTATTACAACACTTGTGGATTGTGTTGTAATAACAGCTAGTTGTGACAGTGCTCGGATTCACCCTTCATTGTCCATCTTATTAACATAAAATAGTGTTTCAATATTGGCATTTATAGGTGGGCAAACGACTCTTTGAGACTGTTTTCATGTTTGGATATTGCTCCCTGATTCCAGGATGGTGCCCCATTATCATTCATCTTTATTCATACTTTGTTGTAGTAATATTTTTTAAATATCTTAAGATATTTGTTAATAACCAAACCTGCTCCTACCAGATCTCAACAAAACAAACCATTATAGTGGTAGGATTAGATGTTGTGTGATGTTTTTATAACACACATGATATAACACAATGTTCCCCTTTCTGCAGACACTTAAAGAAGCTTGTGGAAGTGGTAAACTTACTGGGGATGGAATCCACAAAGTAGTGAAACTTCCTCTTGAAGATATCCAGCGTATGCTGCAGGACCTGCAGGTAGTTGGCCTTACCCAGTGCTATAAGGTTCAGTTGCTTCTCCACAGCACTGCGTATGGTGGGCAGCACAAGCTCTGCATCTACAAAACAAACAGCCAGCCATTAATTGGTATTTTAATGTCACTCTATAAAAAACACTAATAATGTAGCTGGTGTATTTTAATGAACTGGACCATTCTGTCTAGTCCCATGTCCCAAACAGTTAATTATATGGCTTTTTCAGTTGTAGTAGTAGGTCTGTAGTATCCAATGATAAGTTAGCAATGTTCTAGAAACCTACAATCAGTGCACAGCTAAAAATCCCAGAGAGAATGTACAATATATAAGGCAAATTACCTGTCTTGTAGTAACCATGTACCAGGACAATTCCTAGGTTGGTTGGCTTCAACTTGCGCCCATTCTCTACTGTCACATAATTCCTCTGGCAGATGTTATTGATGTGGACAGGGATACTGGCATCAGTACCTGGATGCCAAAGGACAGAAGAAAACATGTATAAAACTTCCGTGCAGTGCTTAATAAAGACCAGCATTAAGTTGTGTATTAATGTATTGAGTATTGACTATTGACTAGCTCTTATTTAGTGTTAAGTGACCAAGAGAGGACTGCCTGAGTAACTAGCTTCAAACTGTCACTGCAGTGCATGTTGATATTGAATATTATACATATAAAGTGATAAGATACAGCTTGTTGAAGATTTTGATCCATGCACTCCTCTGTAAGAATGTACAGTGGATTAAAACAAATTAAAATCAATAGACGTAGTGTACGATTAGTGAGATTATTGCTTCCATGCTCAAAAATGAATACAGAACGTCAGTTCTGAGGAGTCCTTCAACCTGCAATAAATCAATTAATGCTGCATAAATTTTAAAATCCATGTCTTGCGTTTTCATTTCACCATCATTCTGTACATTCTCTGCTGCTGATTTCATCTCAAGTTCTATTCAAACTGTTGCAACCCCTTGGGACTTGAGGCCAACACTCAGAGAAGCACAGACTGCTTACTCTATTACAAATACTTTAAGTTAGAAGATACAAAGCACAGTTATGTCCAACAGGCAGTGCTGAGGTATACCAATGCCATGTTTCTCCATGAGGGTGATGAGTTCGGCCTCAGTCAGGTAGTCGGGGGGGCTGGTCTGCTTTTCCACCAACTTGATGTCGTCTACTGTGAAAATGTCTCCAGGCTCACTAACTGGCATGGCCTCTTCCAGAGGGATGCCCTGCCACGGCATTACTGCTGTGTAACCTGGGAATAGAATATACACAAGGAGCAAGGATTGGGTTGGACCAGCTATTATACATTACTAAACCCAATATACTTGCTTTATAACAATGCGTACGTGTAGACAAGCGGCAGCTACATGAACAGCATTGTTCAAGTACTTGCCTGATGATGATTTTAATGAGACATCATAACAGAAAATTACCTCACACCTCTATAGTGTGAGACAGGTCAAAAGTTGCAAAGAAAATACTGCACACTGTCTAACTTGCAAAATATGTTTATAAACTGGCAACACTTCTGTACTAGACCTTAGATCAGGCAAAAATTAAGACATCATAAAAATGTTTGTAATTGCGGCCTAGCTTCAGAAGGTTTTCTTCAAAACATCACGATATTCTCCTTTGTTCAGTCTGCTGTTGACCTTCTTCTTTTAGTTTTATGGCGGTTAGAAAATCAGCTGCTTCCCACCTGGGCTGGAGAGTAGAACAGGAGATTGCTGCTGACCTGCCTGTCAATTCCTGAATACTTCCCCTATATTCTTGTGCTGAATTTTGCATCTTGTGAACGCATAGTGTTAATTTCTGAAGATGTGCGCTACCTACACTGCAAAGGAACACAGGTTTTGTTTTTTGTTTTAAAACCAAAACTGAAAAATGGAAAAACCAAAATACAGACATATGTTTTGTTTTTCTGTTTTAAAACCATAACTGAAAACAAAGGAGCTGCGTTTTGTTCCATCTTTGACCGGTGTTGTATCCCTACACCCGTTCTCACATATGGCGTGGGCATGGTCAAGGTCTATCGGTGTCTGTTCGTAACGCGCTGGGGATCTCTATAGCGTCAGAGGTCAAAGTGTGGTGGTTAAGGCAGGTATATGATATTTAACAGAAAAGACTGAGTGAGAACGTGGTTGGGGTGAATGGAGGGCCAGAACCAGGAGAACGGTGTTCGTGTAGGCCTACAGTGTGAAACAAAAAGTCAATATTACATAATTAAGCTTATTATATTTAAGCTTTTATTTTATTTTATAGCCTATTGGCTAAGGCTATTTCTTTTCAAGTCGCATCTCGTATCAACTTTGGCGAATATGACAGTTGAAGTGAGCACTATAGGCCTATTATAGCCACATACAAAAAAAGAACTTGTTTTGCAAGATTGCATCAAGCTGGAGGAGCCACTCAAGCACTCAAAATTCTCCAATTTCTAGCTTAAGTATGTCAGCATTAAGGAAGCATTTTGTTTTGGGCTGATCTGAAGCAGCTGGTTACCTGAGCGATTTAAGAAAATACCCGAATATGTTTATCAAGGGTTTTTTCTTGAGGCTACTGCCAGGATGCGAACTACAGGGGAGCCAGGGGGAGCTTTACTCCTCTTAATAAGACATGAGCTCCCAGGCTCATGTCTTATTACATGATTTGTAATATTTTGGGGGGGGGGTCTCTAAAATATCGACAAGATGCTATTTTTGCCATTCATTTCTATTTTTCTGTAGCCTATCATCATGGATCATGCATAGATCAGTAGCTTCAGGTTTCATCCAGCCACAGGGATCACCGACCGGCCGCAGCGCACCAGGTCACTCCCGCGACCTCCTCTCTCTCGCCCTGTACACTCCAACGCCTGCTCCCTCTCCGAAGGTAGACCTACATACCCCCTCTGATGGCAATTTGTTCGTCACGCGGACCCTAGCGGACTCGTAGGTCGTATACTCGTGGATCCTTGCCTGTGTTGCCAGTGGAACTGGCGCACTGGACGATCAGTGGTCGTTCCCTCTGGCTGGATGTAGTCTGATGCTTCTAATCCACGTGTTCCTGCAGCTGGAGACTCTCCGCAGCGGCACGCAAATTTCTAAATTCTTCCATAACTGAAAATAAAGGTCAGGTCAAAAGAGTGTAGCCTAGAGAGGCTGAACGAAAATTACCCTAACCTTTTAATCTGTGTATGATTCGTTAATATACAGCTCTAACTAATAACAGTTCATGTTTACTGTGTACCATTGGATGTACTGACAACTATCAGTGAATTAATTTTAAACTGAAGAAATCTTAAAAACCGGACAATTCTCAGGAAAGCATTCCTGTTGAATTACAAACTGAACGTTGAGCCAATAGCAGCCTCCGGTACTGCAGCCATATAATATTGTCCTGTTTTTCAAACTAAAAACCCACCTATATTGATGTTCAAGCTCATCTTAATTACATTTAATCAGGCACCGCCATCGCCCAAATTTATCTGCTGCAGGTTTATCAAGTGTAACACACAAATCGGACTCATTAAATATCAAAATCAGTATTTTCCCGTTTTGGTTTAAAAACAGAAAAACAAAAAACGATGTCTGTTTTGTTTTCTGTTTATCCGTTTTTCCATTTTGGTTTTAAAACGGAAACCCCCCCCAAAAAATCCACTTTTCTGATTTGGTTTTTAAATGAAATTAAAGCTGCAAGCAGCGTTGGGCGGGCCCTCGCACTTGTAGCGCGTCCGCGTGTGAGCTGGCCGAGTTGCACGTTCTGGAGCTCTGCCGGTGCGGCTGTGAATTTCCTACGCGGTTCCGACGCCGCATGAAGGTGCTATATGTCACTTCCTGTGTCCCCTATGTGGAGCTACATAGCACTTGCCGCTATGAATATAAATCGGTATTGGCGTGTAGATGTCTGCGGGGTGGGAGAGTTATCAAGCACGTAAAGTTTGTTACAGATGTGACCATGTACACTGAACAATAATGTACACAAACAATAAAATAAATTCCTTTTATATTTCCCTGCCTTGTTGTTTATGTGTACATACAGAGGAAGAATGTGAGAACAGCACACATTTCATCGTTACTGTGTGTTAGAGCATGGGAGAACAGTGGATACTTTTAATACAGCCCACACCCCTAATACTGTGTAACTATAACAAGTAGAGAACAGAAGAAAAAGATGTTCTTTCTTTACAACTGTCTGCATAGCTTATTCATATTGTGTAATGAATGAAAATAAATAGGCCTACTAGGCTCCTCTCTACTTTGACATTTAAGATTAG
>NC_060170.1:1992200-1995758 GCF_021292245.1 Micropterus dolomieu | reverse complement strand
GGTTGAACGTGAACGAGGGGCTAATTTTTTCCAATTTTCTAGGTGGCGCTAGCGAGTCATTTTGCAACGCCCATGTGCGAAACTTGTAGAATACGAAATTTTTCACCGGTTCTGACATGTTTGCAAATTTTGGTGAGTTTTCGAGAATGTTTAGGCCATGTCAGTTGAGCCTACTTTGCAGAAAAAAGAAAAAAGAAAAAAAAAAAAAAAAAAAAATATATATAATCCGAGCAAATTCAATAGGGACCTCACACGGTCGTGCTCGGGCCCTAAAAATAATCCGAGCAGATTCAATAGGGACCTCGCACGGTCGTGCTCGGGCCCTAATAAATAAATAATAATCCGAGCAGATTCAATAGGGACCTCGCACGGTCGTGCTCGGGCCCTAAAAATATATAATCCGAGCAGATTCAATAGGGACCTCGCACTGTCGTGCTCGGGCCCTAAAGATAGGTGTAATACACGTGTTATATAGCAATATTTAATCCTCCATCCCTTTACTACTGGCCAAGTAGGTTAACAAGGGTTTTACTTGCAGTTACCTGAGATCTTGACAACTTTTTAAAGGGACAGAAGATCCAACTGTTTAAACTACTGCAAAATCCTTGCTGCCATTTGGAGCAACATATGTGTAAAGTGCCAATACAGTTTGGTACACCAGCAGAAGCAGCTTAATGTGTGAACGTGTAAACAGCTGGCTTTACCTGGTGATATCAGAGTTTTGCCACTACATGAGAAGGCCTCTGTGCCAATGTTGAACTCTATGGTCGTCTGTAGGTACTTGCAGTCTTCACTGATGGTGGCAATGAAATGCCGTGTGATGTACTCGTATAGCCGCCAGCCATCACTTCCTGTAGATAAGCAGATAAAGACAAACCTGGGTTAGAGAGGGTGGTGACGGCGTAGTGGATAAGATACATGCCTTTGGTGTGAGAGACTCGGGTTCAATTCCCCACTGTGTCACATAACCCCTAGTCCAGAGGTGTGCGACCTCTGACATGTATAGCAATTGTAAGTCGCTTTGGATGAAAGCGTCAGCTAAATGAATAAATGTAGATGTAGGTCCATTAAAAAACCCAATGGTCGGGATGTGTTGCTGTCAAACCAAGTAAAAGTGTAGATTTAACATTCAAATGAAGATCAATGACGTTTGAATGCTATGTTGTTAGGGCTGACCCCTAATAGTTGAAGATTCGATACTTCAACGGGCGGAGCCTGATTCGACTGTCAATCTCACAGTGAAACTGTGTCTGATGTTACATAGAACTACTAGTTTTCTCCCACTAACTTAATATACAGCCTATTACAATATACATTTCAATGTTTAATGCTGTAAATAAACATGTAAAAAGAAAAACTTTCAATAACTTTTTTTAATGTGCGTGAATAAATCCCTGGTCGTCAGTGTGCATGTGTGGCGTGTATGTGTAGTGGCAGTGGAGGACCACTTGCTGAAGAAATAGACCCACGAGGAACTGCGACATGCATGCAGTCGGCGGCAGCATGGATTGCACACAAAACTCTGCACAAGACCAGTGAATGGCAGGGGAGAGAGAGACACAGAGAGACAGAGAGAGAGACTACAGGAGCAGTAGCCTATTGGACTGAACTATGCTGCAGCGGTGAGAAGAGCCACAGCCCCGCCCCCCTCTGGTGAAATCAAAGGCATATTACTCATGCTACACCTGCTCCGCTCTCGCCTCATATAGCTACATGGTGGAAGAGCAGAGACCGCTTAGAGACATCATAATAATTCATTGTTTTTACATGTTGTAACATTCAAGGTCTGAGATCATCAGCTTTTGGTTTAAAGAGCAGAAATCCAGATTTTAATAGAGAGTTAAAAGACTCTGACATCATAGTTTTACAGGAGACATGGTGCAGAGAAGATGTTTCCACTGGTCGTCCTCACGGCTACACTGAGATTATTATACCATCAACAAAAAATCCCACAATAACCCAAGGCAGAGATTCAGGAGGCATGATTATATGGTGTAAATCAGAACTGAGCCAGTCCACACAAGAAGAATCTTATATATGGTTGAAAATTAACAAACAGATGATTTGTGCTGAGCAACATGTCTACATGTGTGCCATCTATATACCTCCATCAGAATCCCCCTACTACAACCCAGATACTTTCTCTATTCTTGAGGAGGAAGTTAACCATTATAAAACCATGGGAAATGTATTACTCTGTGGGGACTTAAACGCTCAAAAAGGGTAAAGAGCTGACTCTATGAACACCCAGGGAGACAAACACTTACCTGGAAGCACCTGCTTCCCCCTCCCTGAATGTCCTGCTAGAAAGAGCTTTGACAAGCTTACTAATACAAGCGGTATGCAGCTTCTACAGCTCTGCCGTACGCTGGGTCTGTACAGAGTCAACGGCCGGCTAAGAGGGGACTCTCTGGGTCGCTACACTTACAGCTCAGCTCTTGGCAGTAGTACGGGAGATTATTTCATTACAGATATAGATCCAATGTCTCTCAGACCTTTCACAGTCAGCCCCCTCACACCCCTCTCAGACCACAGCAAAATCACTATCTATCTGAAAAGGGCTCAGTCCAAGTCTGGAGCCCCTAGTGACTGTAAACTGTTTAACAGTACATACCCATACAGATGGACCCCAGACAGCATGGGGGCGTACCACAAGGCACTGGAAAATCAAAACATACATGATTTAACTCATTTATTTCTAACTGAAACATTTCCCCAGAATAATTCTGGTGTAAATTCTGCTGTGGACAAAATCAATTCAATATTTCATCATTTGGCTTCATTGTCTAATTTGAAAGCCTCCAAACCAAAACCTCAACAAATTAACAATAACAAATGGTTTAACTCTGAATGCAAAAACCTAAGGAAAACTTTAAGGAAATTATCAAATGAAAAGCATAGGGACCCAGATTACCACAACATACGCTGTCAATATGAGGCCACTCTGAAACAATACAAGTACACCTTAAAAACTAAGAAAGAACACAGCAAGAAGCAGCTCTGTGAAATTGAGGAATCCTTAGAGTCCAACCAGTTATGGGAAAAATGGAACAACTTAACAAAACCCAGCAGGATGAATTGGCGATCCAAGATGGAAATACTTGGATTAATCACTTTATTAAATTATACAGTAATATTACTAAAAATTAAAGCTGCAAGCAGCGTTGGGCGGGCCCTCGCACTTGTAAGCGCGTCCGCGTGTGAGCCGGCCGAGTTGCATATTCTGGAGCTCTGCCGGTGCGGCTGTGAATTTGCTACGCGGTTATGACGCTGCATGAAGGTGTTATATGTCACTTCCTGTGTCCCCTATGTGGAGCTACATAGCACTTGCCGCTATGAATATAAATCGGTATTGACGTGTAGATGTCTGCGGGGTGGGAGAGTTATCAAGCACGTAAAGTTTGTTTCAGATGTGAGCATGTACACTGAACAATAATGTACCCAAACAATAAAATAAATTCCTTTTATATTTCCCTGCCTTGTTGTTTATGTGTACATACAGAGGAAGAATGTGAGAACAGCACACATTTCATCTTTACTGTGTGTTAGAGCATGGGA
>NC_060170.1:1986363-1992100 GCF_021292245.1 Micropterus dolomieu | reverse complement strand
AAAAAAAAAAAAAAAAAATAAAAAAAATAATCCGAGCAAATTCAATAGGGACCTCACACGGTCGTGCTCGGGCCCTAATAACCGAGCAAATTCAATAGGGACCTCGCACGGTCGTGCTCGGGCCCTAAATATATAATCCGAGCAAATTCAATAGGGACCTCGCACGGTCGTGCTCGGGCCCTAATAATCCGAGCAAATTCAATAGGGACCTCGCACGGTCGTGCTCGGGCCCTAAATATATATATATATATAATCCGAGCAAATTCAATAGGGACCTCGCACGGTCGTGCTCGAGCCCTAAAAAATAATAATCCAAGCAAATTCAATAGGGACCTCGCACGGTCGTGCTCGGGCCCTAAAAAATAATCCGAGCAAATTCAATAGGGACCTCGCACGGTCGTGCTCGGGCCCTAATAATCCGAGCAAATTCAATAGGGACCTCGCACGGTCGTGCTCGGGCCCTAAATATATATATATATATAATCCGAGCAAATTCAATAGGGACCTCGCACGGTCGTGCTCGAGCCCTAAAAAATAATAATCCAAGCAAATTCAATAGGGACCTCGCACGGTCGTGCTCGGGCCCTAAAAAATAATCCGAGCAAATTCAATAGGGACCTCGCACAGTCGTGCTCGGGCCCTAAATATATAATCTGAGCAAATTCAATAGGGACCTCGCACAGTCGTGCTCGGGCCCTAAATATATAATCTGAGCAAATTCAATAGGGACCTCGCACAGTCGTGCTCGGGCCCTAAATATATAATCTGAGCAAATTCAATAGGGACCTCGCACGGTTGTGCTCGGGCCCTAAAAAATAATCTGAGCAAATTCAATAGGGATTCTAATTAGATTAAGAAGTGTGCTCTTTTGATTAGTGTAAAAAGTCTTAAACATATGTTCTGTCCATCATCAGTACATCTTATACAATAAAATATCTTTGACAGCTCATGTCTTGTCCTTACTTTTTGCTCTCATAGGTGATTCATTATCTACTATCCACTCTCTAATTAGATGTATGACTCACCCAGTTCCCCTTCTGAAGCAGCACGCATTGGAGTGATAGGTGGATGGTCTCCAGCATCAGATCCTTTCCTGGGTCGGTTTAATCCAGTTGAAAGAAGAGCCTTCACCTGAAGGGGGAGAAATTTTTTTAAAAGACATACATTTGTGTATCCAAATTCAAGAACCATATTCTATCTGCCTGTAAGGATGAATACAAAGAATCTGCTTCTGTATGCATATGCTACATGCTGGCTTTGAATGTATCACACATAAATCATTTAATACATCAATTGCTTCACATTAGCCCTCACCTCTTCTGCCCAGATGGGATTGTTAGTCTGCTGCCTCAGTGTTTCCTTCAGGTTGAAGTTCTCTGGGTAGTGGGTCGTCTCAGTACGTGGGTAGCTGATGTAGCCCTGTGTATACAGGCGCTCTGCAATCTGCATGGTATGCTGGGGACCCATGCCTGAGACATCATAAAGTAGTTTTTCCGTCAGAATGCTGTACTTTGAGTTGAGAATTTGAGTTGCATCCAATCCCACATACACCATCCTGCTGACCCAAATGCTCATTAGAGCACCAAATGTGCATTACTCTGCCACTAAAAATAAACATTACATTTATTCATTTAGCTGACGCTTTTATCCAAAGCAACTTACAATTGCTATACATGTCAGAGGTCGCACACCTCTGGAGCAACTAGGGGTTATGTGCCTTGCTCAGGGACACATTGGTGAATGTGTCACAGTGGGGAATTGAACCCAGATCTCTCACACCAAAGGCATGTGTCTTATCCACTGCCCCATCACCACATTTCTTCCTGTTTCAGAAATGTTCGCTAAACAAAGTGCACCTGGCTGTTTTAGGAAATTACTGAGTATTTTTAAAAATTAAAGTACACATTTGTAAGGTATTTTCTAAATTTATTTACATCTTCAGTAGGAGTCAATGAACTGGCCACAGACACTGTAGTAAAGTACTGACAGAATAATTCATTGTTGTGGTTTTGGTGTTTTATAAAAGTAATACAGAATAATGCTAGGTTATTCTTTAAACTTGTATGATTTGATTTTTAAAAAGCATATCTCCAGACTATAGCTGAAACATTTAGCTGGTTATTCTTTTTTAAGGCAGAAATGCTAAACATTCCCTAGTGTCAGTTTCACAGTTGTGAGGATTGGTTACTTTTCTCTGTGTATAAACTGAATACTTTTAGATTTTGGACTCTTGGTTGGGGAAAACAAGTTATTTGATGACCCAGGTTCATTCTTACAAATACTTGGGTGTACATATTGACTGTAATCGGTTTTAGAATGTCCATGTGAATTCTGTCTGCACTAGAATCCAACAGCGACTCTACTTCTTGAGAAGACTCAAGGTGTTTGGGGTTGGACAGAGTGTACTGATGTTATTTTATCATGATGTGATAGAAAGTGATAAGGGTGAGGGAGCATTCCTCCCTCTAAAAGCTCTGGGAGAAGACTTTAGTTTAACAGGCTAGAAAAATTACAGATGAACCCTCCCATGTCATGTTTGAACTGCTCCCATCAGGTAGACGCGATAGGGTTCAAATGAAATACAGGAACAAGATACCTGTATAGGTATAAAAACTCTTCATCCCTCTATCAGTGAATCTCCTAAATACTGAGGGGCTATGTTGTATGTACTGAATGCACTTATGTCTGCACTTGTTTCTGCTATGTAATATGTCTGTTACTGTATTATAATTTCATGTATTTTTTTATGTGGCAGCCTTTATGTCCAAGACAAATTTACCTAGGGACAAATAAAGTAATCTTGAAACATCACCTTGGGTTCTGGAAAACTGTGATGGGGAGTTTTTACTATTTTCTTACGATGCATAGACCCAGTGATTAATTGATTGATCACGAAAAAAAAAAAATAGTTGTAGACATAATCAAAACAAAGTAATGAACATCAGCACTATCCTAACACTGACCAGTGACAGCATTTCACACTATTACAAGCCTTCACACCTCAAATTCCCAAATATTCACTTTCATTATTCCATTACCTAGAGGAGAACAAGCTACAGGAAAATGACGAGAGAAAGACAATACAAGTGATAAAATGCTGCTTATGTTAATGTGAACATACCCAAGGCAGAGCTCGCCACTCTCAGCATTTCCACCGTGTTCAAGGCCTGGGGCCTCTGCTTGGTCTTCTCTTTCTTACTCACTCTCTCCACCTGCATTAAGAGAGGTATTATACAGCTATATCAGAGGGCAACTAAAATGAGCTCCACTTCTGGTTGACTGTGACGTGGCAGTGGTAAATGACATACGTAGCACTCATAAATTCTCTAGCCAATATTTTGTTAGTTTACGTTTCGTCATTCTTTGGTGATTTGAAATACAGGAAACATATGTTATAACAAAAATTAGGATCAAGTTGATTTAAAATCCATTTGAACATAAATAGATATATTCCGATATTCAATCCTAAACTTTTTTGGATAAGGTTCCCTTACATTTGTAAACTTTTACCCGTAATTGAAAATTGTGTGATAAAGAAGTCATATCTTTGACATTTCCCTACAGCTTTTTTCTTTATTTCAGAGAAAATATCTTGCAGGCTGTTTTATGTTCCAGTGAATGCTTTATTCACAACATGCTTGGCTGCCAAGTAGTTACAACTTGTTTGGTTACAAGTTGTTAAGGAGAGTTGCAAATCTCAAATATTGATCCTCAACAATAACTTGGGGTATATATTTCCCATATTTTCAACTTAACTCAAAATTTTCAACTAACTCTAAAATCGTACTGCAGAAACATCCATCCATCCATCCATCATCAACCGCTTATCCTGCGTGCAGGGTCGCGGGGACAGAAACATTTTTTTGAAATAAAATAATAAATACCTGGGCCTCCCTGGATGTCTTGGCCAGGTTCATGAACATCTGACCCACCTCCTTGTCGAAGACCCTCACCCTGTTCCAGTCCAGTATCAGTTGGCTCTCCTTTCCTTTGAACACCTGACCAAAGTACAGCATGTTGGTCAGTATATTACCCAAGGAAGAGGTCATTGATATGGTGTTTGCTGGAGAAAAACTGGGGATTTACCTTTGCCTGGAGGACCCAGTAAGTCTCTGGCTTAAAAGACTGGATCTTGTCATGGCGTTCCACACAGAAGCCTAGTGTTGGGGTCTGGCATGGTCCAAATGAGATCAAGGAGGAGTCTAGATTGCCGTATTTACCCTGGAAATACTTGGTCTGAAACCTGAAAATATTTCACCACCAAAAGACAAGCTTAGATTCGTTCCTACCTTAGATCAGTTGTAATCAAAGTTGTGGAGCAGGGAATAAGCCATGCGTCATTCTGAACAAAGAAACAATTTATAATTGGTTTGCCTTTTCCAGACTCAAATCTCCAGACTTCTCAGTAGATTTTTCAGACCATATTTGACATAATTTTGTGCCATTCAGTCCACATGCCTATGCAGAAAGTTGGACAACATTTCACTGTCAAAAATCTCTGCTCAAAGGGGAAGTAAACTAACCGGTGCTAGCTATACTCATTATTGCCATTAACATATTGAATAAATAATATTACTTTTCTGATGATTACATCACTGCATAACTCATAAATTTTCAGACAATCTTAATCTTTAGTTATTTGTGATGCTATGAATGTATGTAATCCAAAGATATTGCCGCATTTTCTTTCAAACTAATTAGAGGCAGTAGAGGCAGCTCTGCGTAGGAATGTGTATTGTTCAGTAGCAGTCAGACCTGCATGAAACTTTGCATGTAGAATCTATAGGCTCTCATGGTCAAAAAAGTACCTCATCCCAGGGTTAACTAACTCAGAGTTTTCACTAAAACAGCTTTTTGAAACAGGGCCCGGCACTGCACCTGCAACTTCCTGTGGGACTGCAGGTCCGAATAAGGCCACCAGATGTGGCTTGGACCCATCATTGAACAAGCAGATCCTCTTGGCCTCATGTCAAGATACCAACGATGGTCGTTCAGACTTGGCCACAGGTGGTTCTACCGACGATAATGACTGTCGTTACCACAGCCAGGAGCACTAATGAACCGGTATCAACAATCCTAAGAGAGAAGTATCAAATACATTCCATCAAACTCATTTTTGACAGCTATTTCCGGTCCCACCACCCCCACCGGATGTCTGTATGTAACTGATAAGAGGGGGTTCATCCTGTCCCGCCCCAACCGGAAATATGGCTGTATGTAACTGATAAGAGGGTTGCGTACATCCTTCCATTGTGTGTTTTTCATTGATTTAAAGACTTTATTAAGTAATACAACTTGAATGAATTAACTAGGAGGTGTTTGTGACAATAAATTTATCATTAAAAAAGTATAGCAGTGAGTTATAAGTAAAAGGAGGAATCTCCGGGGCCAGCAAAGGATCAGTAGGAGGTTTCTTTGGAATCAAGTCAGTCTTTATTATTAAACAAGTGAAGAATAAATTGAAATAATGACAGCAAAGCAGTAAAATGGTATAACGGTGAGTAAAAATTAAGCAGCATTATAAATTACCTTCAACAGCATGCAGCAAAATAAGAGTGAGTTCCAAAATTAAGCTTTGTAAAATCTTTGCTAAAGCTTTGTGTGACAAACTTACCATCATTTAAGAACTAAAGAATAAGATGAAATGATTACAGTAAAATAGTATAACAGTGAGTTAAAATTAAACAGCAAATTACAGTAAAATAGTATAACAGTGAGTTAAAATTAAACAGCATTT